>NW_006400068.1:528919-529576 GCF_000299155.1 Elephantulus edwardii
GCGGTTGGCGCAGGATAGAGCAGGGTTTAGAGCTGTTGTGCATAGGGTCGCTATGAGTCAGAAACGACTCGATGGCACATAACAACAACAACATGAGAAAAGAGAAAGAGCTCCAAACAAATAAAAAAAGCAGCATTAAATAAGTAGAAATAAATAAATAAATCTCATATGTCTCCTTCAGTAGAAAGAAAAAAAGTAAGAAATCAGATGAACAAAGGAATAGATACAGAAATGCAAAAAGGACTGGAAAAGGAATGAGAAAATATAGAGAACAGAGAACAGAGAGGCTTTCTCATATTATTATAGTTTGCATAATTCTGTTTCAAAACCTGTAGAGTAAGAGTTTACCTAACAAATACTCTCTGAAGGCCTAATATGCTAAGTACAGTAACAGAACACCACTGTCCTACATCTTATAATCTAGCTATGATAGAGAAGAGTTCTATTTCTGCAGATTAGAAAATAATTGGCAAAGAAAATTAGAATTAAGGCAGACTAAAACAACATAACAATGCTGGTATGTCTGATACTTCTCTAAATCTGAACATTCAGATTAAGATATAGACTAGGAAGAAGGATTGGCCATCCACTTCTGAAATAGCAGGCCTCCGAAAACCCTATGTACAAGAGAACACATGTAGAATAACAGAAAGGGCA
>NW_006400068.1:536156-538175 GCF_000299155.1 Elephantulus edwardii
AAAAAAAAAAAAAAATCAACTCCTGCTTTAACTTACAATTTACCTTTAGGAAGTGGAAATGAAAGCTCTTACATAATCAAAGATTCCTATCACCTAAGTTGTCATTTGAGTTTTTTTCTCACTTTAGGTGAACTACTGGATACTCAGGTATAGATAAGTGATAAAGAAATCAAAATCTTGAGCCCTTGCTATCTCTCTCAAACTTTACAACACTAAAACAGGATTAATAATTATTAGTGCTACTATGACTAGCAGTCTTTACTATGTGTTATTTGAATTAAAACTTATAAACTAATACTATTTTTTAAATGGTGATTCCATTACATTTTGACAATAACAAAGGTATGAAGAAGCATTATTTTGATCAGTACTATAAATTTTAAACAATCAACACCTCAAATAAAAGATACTTTTTTGTAGAGGAGCAAATGTGAAGCGTCACTCGTTCTGAGACTTCCTCATCTGTGAAACTCCATAGTCTCTTTTTATTCATTGACTTTTCAACAGCAAAGACTAGCTGAAAGAGAGAACCACATAAATCAACTGAATGAAAAAGAAAGAGTTCAGGAAAAAGACAATATAATGGACCTAAATTCCTCAACTAATTTATTATGGGCCTAAATCCCTCAACAAGTTTTAAAATGCCTATGACTGTATTATTTTTTTTTCTTCCTCAAAAGAATAAATGGAATTGGTTATTGACTATTCGGATTCTATTTGAAGAATATATAAAAAAAAGCTTTCATAGCAAAACATAATCTACTGTCATTAACAACAAATTTGACAAGGAAAATTTAATGAAGTTTAGAACAATTATTTAATTTTCTTTAGAATGAGAAATAATAATTGATATTATGTACAAAAATGAAGCATATCTACAATTTTATAATTTATTAATTGCATGTTATAAAGAAGTAAAGACAATATAAAGATACATAAAACAGAGTAATAAGTGAAATATAAAAAAAAAATTTAAAGTATCAGTTTTTACCAGAAAAAAAGAAATGAATATCAGGATGAAGGGTCAAAACTTGACAGTAAGTATTATAACAAAGGAAGAAGATTAGAAGAGACTTAACTTTTGATTATGATACGCAAAACAAATTTCTTCTAGAGGCACTAAATTATGCAATATTATGATCAAAGTTCTTAACAGTAAACTTGTAAGACATGCCAACAGGTTTTATAAGGTTATTTCTTTTTTCCTCCTTACCCCCCACCCCAGTTCACTTTTCTCTTTGGAAAATAATTCTTTCATTGTTGTACAATACTCCTAACCCAGTCCACTTGACTATGCAGCTCTTATTCTGGAATGTTGTCTGCAAATAAGACCTAATCATGTATTTCTTTTAAGTAGTTCTCTCCCTCAATCTGCATTATGCAGATGACACAACCCTGCTCGCTGAAACTGAGGAGGACCTCATGCACATACTGCAAAGCTGAAGGACTGCAGCCTTCAGTGTGGACTGAGGCTCAATGTCAAGAAGACAAAGATTCTCACCACTGGAACAATTGGTAGCATCAGGATGGATGGCAAGGAGATTGAGATTGTTCACAGCTTCAGTTTGCTCGGCTCCATGGTCAACACTCTTGGCACCAGCAGCCAGGAAAGCAAAAAAATGTACTGTGATGGGAAAGTCTGCTGTTAGGGACCTCTCTAAAGTACTCAAGAGCAATGGTGTCTCTCTGGAGACTAAGGTCCGCCAGATACAGGCCATGGTTTTTGCAATCACTTGTTATGCATCAGAGAGTTGGACAATGACTAGGGAGGATAGAAGGAGAATTGACACCTTTGTTTGAGCTGTGGTGCTGGAGAAGAGTACTGAGTGTACCATGGTCTGCCAAGAAAACAAACAGATTCATCCTAGAGAGGGTTAAACCAGGCTACTCCTTGGAGGCAAGGATTCTGGGGCTTCGTCTGAAATACTTTAGACATGTTGTAAGGAGAGACAGGTCCTTGGAGAGGGACATCATGCTTGGGAGGGTGGAGGGACAGCGCAGGAGGGGAAGACCCTCTAT
>NW_006400068.1:538275-539786 GCF_000299155.1 Elephantulus edwardii
GACTGGGGTAATTGGGATGGGTGTGTCAGAGGCAATGCAATTGGCACAGGATAGAGCAGGCTTTAGAGCTGTTGTACATAGGGTTGCTATGAGTCGCAAATGACTTGACAGCAAACAACAACAACAACAGTTCTCTCCCTCATCTGTTTCAATTCAGTGTACATTATTTATCCCCTCTGTTCTTAGTTTCCTCCAAACCCCATTTGAGTCCTGTTTTATAACGAAGGCATTATGCGGCATTTGTTCTTTTGTGACTGAGATATTTCACTCAACAAAACGTCTTCCAGTGTCACTCATGTTGTATAATATTACATGACTCATTTTGTATATTACATGGAGTTCCTTGTTTTTCAGTGCTGCACAGTATTCCATTGTGTGAATATACCACAGTTTCTCTATCCATTCCTTTGTTGATGGGAATTTGGGTTGTTTCCATCTCTTTGCTATTGTGAACAACACAGCAATGAACATGTGTGGGCATATATCTGTTTGAGAGGCAATTCTGATTTCTTTAGGGTATATTTCCAGTAGTGGAATTGCTGGGTCAAATGGTATTTCTATTTCCAACTTTCTGAGAAAGGGTCATATTGCCTTCCATAGTGGTTGCACCATCTTACACTCTCATCAACAGTGAATAAGGGTTCCAGTTTCTCTACAACCTCGCTAACATTTGTTGTTTACTGCTCTGTTGAATTTCGCTATTCTTACTAGAGTGAGATGGTATCTCATAATTGTTTTGATTTGCATCTCTTTAAAAGCTAGGGATTTTAAACATTTCTTCATGTGTTTGTTTTGCCATCTAAATGCCTTCTTTGGTGAAGTGTCTGTTTATATCGTGTGCCCATTTTGCGACTGGATTGCTTATCTTTATCTTGTTGTGGTGCTATAAGGTTATTTCTTATAGTGTACCTTGAGTAAAACAAAGGTAATGAACATAGATAAGTGAAATGACAAGTTTTGAAATAATTTTCTAATAGTATATGCTTCTAATTATTGTTATATGATTTATAATATTATAATGTCTTGTTTGTGACACGGAGACGGGAACTAACCCTCAGCTGACCCTCCTCCAGTGGGTTTTCAGAGGCAGTTAATCACATGGGAGGAGATTACCCATCCTTCTCCCATGGAACAGCTGGTGGATTAGAACCACATGCCTTGGAGAATACAGCACAGCTTTTTGCGACTAGGCCACCAGTAATTATTATATTATTAGCTTTCTAATTATATGCTAATAATTCTTATATGCTTCCAATTATTACTCAATTGTTTATACGCATGTAATTATTTATATGCTTCTTAGAAACAAAGGTGGGCCTTTGTATTTAAAAGTCAGTTGGGCCCTTGGGCCTGGTGTTTATCGTTTTTGGGAAGAACATTCTCCTAACTGATATAGCCCTGGTCTGTCAGTCTGCTGTACAGAGGTACCTTATGGTTGCTGTGATGCTGAACACTGTGACACTAATGTGTCAGCTGCCATAATGGTTACACATGGTGGACAGTGTTTTTTT
>NW_006400068.1:540241-543742 GCF_000299155.1 Elephantulus edwardii
TGTTGCAACCTAGAAGACACAAATTTGACTAACAAGTTATAAGTACATGAGTCCAAAAATTATGGAAAAGTAAAAGAAAAGATTCTTTCATTGTTTTACATGGTGGACAGTGTTTGGTGGAGCTCCAGATTAAGACAGGCTTGGAAGCAGGATTGGCATCTACTTCCTAAGCAACATGCCTTTGCAAACTCTATGAACTTTAGAGAAATGATGATGGTTACCGAACAGAATTCAGACCTTTTGTTCATAGGGTTGCTGAGTCATGCTAGACTCAATGGCACTTAACAACAACTTAGAAAGGAGATAAAAAAAATGTTCCAGAGCGAAGGCTGCATAGTGGAGTGTACCTGGCGGGAGGGATTATAAAACAATGAAAGAATTTTTCCTTTACTTTTTAAAAAGAAGACTGTACTGGAGGGAAGGGTTGGGAGGAGAGAAAAGTGCAACAATGAATGAATGGAAATACAATGTCTCTGTAAATTTTTATTGAAATTAATAATAAAAAAAATTTTTTTAAATGTAAGAATACCTGTCTGAAGCTTTCTAGTTCTAGCTTCATATTTATCCACTCAATGTACAAACGCTAGTGAACATATAAAGATTTAAATAAAACACCAAACAGGATGAAAATGAGAGAAGTAAATTTATGTAAAATGGAAAACCTTGCTGTAGGTTAAGTGACCAAGGGAAGGAAACAGTTGATTTTTTAATTTTTTTTCTTGACTCTCTTAGGGGCAAAGGTTCAAAGGTAGGAGATCTGATGGGAGACAAGGTTAGAAAGCAGCAAGTACTTGTATCACCTACAGATTTTACCTATGGAAAGACTCGAAAAAGTTTTAGGGGGATTCTTGCTTCCCAAGATTCTGAGGTCCTCCTCTCTTTTGACGGGAGCTTAGGTGGCTTAGAGGTAAGGAGTTGCACTATAACCCCAAATCAAGGGGTATAAATCCACTAACTGCTCTGTATGAGGAAAATTGAAGACTTGCCTCCTGTGCAATTTACTGCCTCTGACAGTCTGCTGGAGGGTCAGCTATGAGGCAGTTCTAACTTGAAAATACTTAACAACAATGTCTCTGGGTTTATAAACTTATGTGGATCCTGAACACTAAACAAGGACAAAATTGATTGCAGGTCTTCACATTTAGTCTGAGACTAAACTACCTAACTCACTGGTACAGGAATAAAATTAAAACAAGAAGAAACATCGAGACAGACTAATCATATATTCCGGATAAACAGTTCTTTCCTTAAACTGTTCGAATGCAGTTTATTATTTATCCCCTCTTTTCTTAGTTGTTTTTTTTTTGCCAACCATGTAAGTCTTGTTTTATATTTTTTATTTTTTTTATTAAATTAGTTTTAATGAACATTTACAGAGATTTTGGGTTTTCATTCATTCATTGTTGCACTGTTTTCTCCACCCTCATCCCCAGTTTGTTCTTCTCCCCCCCCCATGTCTGTTTTATTTTGTCCAGTTGCCACAGTGCTTGTCATGCAGTATTTGTCCTTTTGTGACTGAGATATTTTACTCAGCATAATGTCCTCCAAGGTCAACTATGTTGTATAATATTTTATGAGTTCCTTGTTTTTCAGTGCCGCATATTTTCAGTATTTCACTGTGTAACTATACTATACATTCTCTATCCATTCATTTGTTGATGGGCACTCGGTTTGCTTCCATTTCTTTGCTGTTGTGAATAAGGCAGCAATAAACATGGGTGTGCATACATCTGTTTGGGTGGCAGCCCTGGTTTCTTTAGGGTATATTCCTAGTAGTAGAACGGCTGGGTCAAATGGTCTATTTCCAACTTTTTGAGAAAGTGCCATACTTTAGTATGGTTCCATAGTGGTTGTACCATTTTACACTCCCACCAGCGATAACAATGAATTTTTTCTTTTTTTTAAGAAAGTGAACTGGCTCTACAACTAAGAGAAGATAAAATAGATGAATGGGACCTTCTAAGAATCAAATCTCTATGCACATCCAAAAACTTCTCCAAGAGGGTAAAAAGGGAAGCCACAGACTGGGAAAAAGCTATTTGGTAATACCATGTCCGGTAAGGGATTTATATCTAGAATTTATAAAATACTTGAGCACTACAATAAGATAAACAACCCAGTGGCAAAATGGGCACAGCATATGAACAGACACTTCACCAAAAAAAGGCATTTATGTGGCAAACAAACACATGAAGAAATGTTTTAAATCTCTAGCTCTAAGAGAGATGTAAATCAAAACAACTATGAGATATCATCTCACTCCAGTAAGAATAGCAAAATTTAACAGAACAGCAAGCAACAAATGTTGGCGAGGTTGTGGAGAAACGAACACTTATTCACTGTTGGCGGAAGTGTAAAATGGTGAAATCACTATGGAAGGTGGTGTGGCACTTTCTCAGAAAGTTGGAAATAAAAAAAAGTTGGAAATAGAGATACCATTTGACCCAGCAATTCTATTACTGGGAATATACCCCCAAGGTGACATAGGCACACCCATGTTTATTGTGGCTTTGTTCACAATAGCAAGGAGTTGGAAACAACCTAAGTGCCCATCAACAAACAAATGGATAGAGAAGCCTTAGTATATTCACACAATGGAATACTATGCTGCATTGAAAAACAAGGAACTCATGCAATATTATTCAAAATGGGTGACTCTGAAGGACATTATGCTGAGTGAAATATCTCAGTCACAAAAGGACAAACACTGCATAGTGCCACTGTTGTAAAACAGGACTGACCTCAGGGTTGGGGGGAAACTGAGAAAGATGGGATACATAATGTATACTGTATTGAAACAGATAAGGGAGAAAACTGTTTATAAGGGATATGTGATTAGGTATTATTGTCATGACAGGAGTGCAGAACGAAGGCTGCATAGCGGAATGGGCGTAGGGGGGAGAAATTGTAAAACAATGAAAGAATTTTTCTTTTCCTTTTCAAAGAGAAGAGTGTACTGGGCGGGTAGGGGAGGTGGACAGGGAGAAAAGTGTAACAATGAATGAATGGAAATCCAAAGTCTCTGTAAATTTTCATTAAAATTAATAATAATAATTTGAAAAGAGGGAAAACCCCCAAGTAGTTGTAATACAAATAGTTAATTATTATTACTACTGATTCTTATTCCAAGCAGAAAAGATTTTTTCATTAAAAGAATTTACATTTCATCTTGGGGGAAAAAAAAAGAAAGTGAGCTGGCAGACGGGGTAGGGAGGAAAATAGACAACAATGAATGCATGAAAGAAAATGAAGCTTTTCTGTAAACTTTAGTCTCCTTATAGTCTATATAAAATGTACATAGTTCTTTTAAATAACTTTTATTTTATATTGGTTTGCTTACAAAAAACCAAAACAAGGGGAGCTCTGGTGGCCTAGTGGCAAGAAGCTGCAACTACAATCCCAGAGGTGCACGGTTCGAATCCACCAGATGCTCTGCCGGGGAAGGAGGGGCAATCTCCTCCTGTACCAGTCAGATCTGATTTGACGGTACACGCACACAAA
>NW_006400068.1:543842-546317 GCF_000299155.1 Elephantulus edwardii
GGTTCGAATCCACCAGATGCTCTGCCGGGGAAGGAGGGGCAATCTCCTCCTGTACCAGTCAGATCTGATTTGACGGTACACGCACACAAAAATAATAAAATAAAATTAAAAAAAAAAACCAAACAAACCCAAAACAAAAAGAAACAATGGATTCAAGAGAAATACTCTGTTTAGAATAATGGGTATTTTGATTGTTGTTTATGTTTAATTTTTAGAATTTTAGGGAACTGAACAAATGGTGAGGTATCTCAACCATGCTGCTATAATGTGAAACCTATTCATTTCACTCTACAGGAACAACAATCCATTAGCACAAAATGAAGGATGTAGAACATTGCTGTAGACAAGAACAGCTGTAATTATTATTTGCTGCATAATATTAGGAAATATATTTCAAAGCTTTTAAAATATGTATCTTTGGTGGAAAACAAAACTATTTGTGCAAATTACACTCAATGTAATTCCAACATAATTATGAATAACAAATCTACTCTAGAATCACTACACACACACACACACACGGATATATATTTTCAAATAAAATAATCCTTAACTATGATCATATTAAAATTTTTGACAGATCAGACTTACTCTGCGTAGGACATTTTGGAAATCATTTCCCAGTTCTAAAGTAGTAATGATAAATACTCCAAGAATTAAAAGTCCCCCTGGAAGCATTCTGGATACCTAAGAAGAGAAATATTTTATTAGCTAACATGTATTTACAATTAATGCAGTCGTTTCTATCTAATACTCTAAATCAGCAAATACTGAATACTAACTATATGGATATAATTAAGATAGAAGATTGAAAGAAATGATGATATTAAAACAGATGGCAACAGGATGAACGAAGTCTTATATACACTATTTTTCTACAGTTTCCTAAATATTTTATAATATATGATGAGGTAAATGTATATGTTTTGTATGTGGCAAGGACATAAACTGTGGGACCCAAGAGTGGAATGTTATAGATGAGCTGTGTCTTTCTACAATAAGTATTATAAATCTTAATCTCTATGTTTATGGTAGGGAACCAATCCGAAGTGACAGGGTTCAAATCCATGGTCCTTCTGTGGTAGAAAGATGGACAATCATCTCTTGTGAGATTTATTGCCCCTGAAAACCCATTGAAAGTCAGCTATGAGTCCCTTCCTACTGGACAGCAAGCAACAACAGCATGTTTATGGTTACAACATCATTTGGGGTATTGTTATGCTAACAAGACAGGATTAGTACAGTGTTTATCTTGAGTCTATCCCTTTAGAGATCTTAGAAAGATTAAAGATGTGAACAGAAGCAGGAATGAGGGAGAAGAGATTCTAAGCCATGTGAAGATCCACCAAGGGCAACAGGTGAGAGACAAGGACCTTCTCCCAGAGTCAACAAAGAAAGAACTTCGCCGAAATCTCACAACCTGAATTCAAACATAGAGCCTTCTACATTGTGAGAAAATAAACTTCTGTTTATTAAAGCGGGATTTTACTATTTGTGGTATTTCTGGTATGTTGTTGTTGTTGATAGCTTTCAAGTCAAGCATGACTCATAAGGACCCTATGAACAAAAGGCCTGAAGCCTTTCTATAACTATAGACATTTATCAAAGTTCATAAAGTCTCCAGAAGCATGTTGTTTAGGCCATTCCTGCTTCCAAACTGGTCTTAAACTGGTCACTCCACCAAACACTGTCCACCATGGGTAACCATTTGATACCCCAATGGCACATGGTTCAGCATCACAGGAACCCCATGTTACCTAAGTACAGCATACTGACAGAAGAGCACTGTACCACTTAGAAATGTTCCTCCAAAATATAATAACAACCAACTCTAAATACAAAGGCCCTCACTGAGGTTTTGTTGACTCTAAACAAGAGGCTTAAATAAAAAAACCAAGCAACACAGTACGTGGTACTTGTTGTTATGTGCCATTGAGTCACCTACAATGTATAGCAACCCTATGTACAACAGCTCTGAACCCTTCCCTGTCCTGACCCAGTCTTATTAATTCCAACACACCAACCCCCATTGCCGCAAATACTGAATCAATCCATCTCATCTGGGGTGTCCCCCTCCTGTGCTGCCCCTCCACCATTTTGAGAATGATGTCCTTTTCCAAGGACCGATCTCTCCTGGCCATGTGCCCAAAGTATATGAGACAAAGCTTCAAAATCCCAGCCTCCAAGGAGAGACTTGGTTTCACCATCTCTAAGACAGACCAATTTGTTTTCTTGGCAGTCCATGGTATGTTCAAGACTCTTCTTCAGCACCACAACTTGAAGGTATCTATTTTTCTTCTGTTATCCTTACTCATAGTACCAGTAATAAATATGAGCTCTGGTGACTTAGTGGCAAGGAACTGGCTCTGCCAATGCAAAGATACATGGTTCAAATCCACAAACTACTCTGCAGGATAAATATGGGCTATCTCCTCCTGTGCAATTTATTGCCTCTGCAAACCTGCTGGAGGGACA
>NW_006400068.1:547457-548304 GCF_000299155.1 Elephantulus edwardii
TTCTTCTCAGAGTCAGCCACAGTTTGTTATGATCCACACAGTCAAATGCGTTTGCATAATCAATGAAACACAGATAGACATTCTTCTGGTATTCTGTGCTTTCAGCCAAGATCAACCTAACACCAGCAATAATATCCCTAGTACCACGACCCCTTCTAAACCCAGCCTGGACTTCTTATCAATTTTTACTACCTCTGTCAGTTTATCATATTATAGTAGCCGGCATGTTGTTTTGATGCCATAAACTATGCCATAAGTATTTAGAATATCATCAGGGAGAGTGTTCAGTGCTGCTTCCAGAGTAAGAACAGGAAGAAAGACTTAGTGAAGCTTAAAAAACTGACAAGTGAAAAATCTTCTCAATAACCAAGGAACACAGTATTAACAGATGAGCCTCTCTGGATGGAAGGCACTCAAAATACGACTGGGAAAGAGTTGCTTCGATTAATACTGTGTTCCTTGGTTATTGAGAAGATTTTTCACTTGTCAGTTTTTTAAGCTTCACTAAGTAGAGGTGACCTTTATGACATGGACAGAGTAAAGTTCAGAAACATCCTTTGTTAATGTGTCAAAGCTCAAGATGATAAGAAACAGCTGCTAACATTCATTAATAACAGGAACATGGAATGCGTAAAGTATGAATCCAAGAAAATGCGTATTAAAAATTAAGTGCAACTCAGTAAAGATCAGTATCCTAGGCATTGTTGTTGTTGTTGTTATGTGCCATTGAGTTGTTTGCGACTCATAGCGACCCTATGTACAACAGCCCTAAACCCTATTCTATCCTGTGCCAATCACATTGCCTCTGACACACCCATACCGATTACCCCAGTCACTGAATCAATCC
>NW_006400068.1:549047-551480 GCF_000299155.1 Elephantulus edwardii
ATAGAAAATAAAGAGTTTATCAGATACATTATGCAATTGTAATTAATGCTATAAAATTTACATTAAAAAATGGAATTAAAACTATGATTTGTAAACATTAACTCAAATACAAAAATATGCTGAAAGAAATGATACACCCTGATTTTACCCAAGAATTGCATTGAACAGGTTAATCTTTTTTCAAAGTTCAAATGTAGCCTCAGAATTTTCAACAGTGTTTTTTAGAAAAAAACTGTCAGTCAGTTACAAACAATTAAACTTGTTTTCCATACCTGAGATAAGGGAGAAAACACTCTTCTAGAAGTGAAAATATTAGTTGTGTGATTTTTTATAAACTACTTCTGAGCCTCACTGTTACCATTTCTAAAACAGGAAAAATGTTAATTTCTGAGGCTCACTGGGAGGCAAAGTTAAATATTTGTGCAATAACTCAAAACTTGAACTCTTGAAAACCATGGATTCTCAGCCACAACTCTCCTCACCAACTCTCCAATACATTTCCAAGGCTGTAAATTGTAATGAGAGGGAAAAGTCCATCTTTCTCCTGATGTGCTGCTGGTGCATTTGTATGGTCAGTGATTTTCAGTTAGCAGTACAACTCATGATAGACTACACTATAAGAGCTTCAAGCATATGTTAAAGAATTCCGAGATGTGAGAAATTGTATCATGGGAAACAGCACAAAAAAACCCTTGATCATTGCCTTTGAGTAACTCATAGTATTAAGAGCCATATAACTAAATAACCAGCAATATATGTTGTTGCTGCTAAGTGCCATCGAGCTGAGTACAACTCACAGAGACCGTATGAACAACAGATTTGAATTTTGTCCTATCCAGTGCCATCTTCATCACCTCTGACACACTTGAGCTGATTTCTGAAGTCACTGTGTCAATCCACCTCATTGAGGGTCTTTCCCTCTTTCACTAACCCTCCACTTTTCCAGGTGAAATCCCTCTCCAATGAATAGCCTCCTAGCAACATGTCCAAAGTATATAAGATAAAGCTTCACTATCTTTGCTTTGGAGAGTCATTGTGGCAGCACTTTTTCCAAGACAAAAAGATAGAATATTCAGTACTCTTCTTCAACACCATAATTGAAAGGCATCACTTCTTTTCCTGTCATCCTTATTAACTTCTACAATGAGTCTTTTTATAAATACTTTTATGTGATCACTTGTTCTTGTTGTTTGTTAGGTGCCGTGGAGTTGCGTGCGACTCATAGCGACCTGATGTACAAGAGCACTAAATCCTTCTCTATCCTGTACCAAACTCACTGTCTCCGACATACCTGGTCCTGCCATCCCAATCATTGAATCAATCTATATCATTGAGGGGTTTCCTCTCCTGCGCTGTGCCTCCACACTCTCCCAAACATGATGTCCTCTCCAAGGACTAGTCCCTCCTTGCAACATGCCCAAAGAACGTCAGACGAAGCTTCCGAATCCTTGACTCCAAGGAGCAGCCCACCTTCACCCTCTCCAGGACAAACCTGTTTGTTCTCCTAGCAGTACATGGTATATTCAACACTCTTCTCCAGCACCACAGCTCAAAGGCATCAATTCTCTTTTTATCATCCCTAGTCACTGTCCAACACTCCGATACATAGTACCCATCTGTGAAGACTATAGCCCAGATCAGGCACACTTTAGTCTCCAGCCTGACATTGTTGTTCTTTAGCTGACTTGCCCAATGCAATTTGTCTCTTGATTTCCTGGCTGTTGTTACCAAGAGTGTTAACTGTGGAGACAAGCAAACTAAAACTGTTAACTATCTCAATCTCTTCACCATCCATACTGATGCTGCCAACTGGCCCAGTGGTGAGGATCTTTGTTTTCTTGATGCTCAGCTTCAATCTGCATTGAAGACTGTAGTCCTTGACCTTCTGCAGCAAGCGCTTCAGGTCCTCCACAGTTTCAGAAAGCAGGGTTGTGTCTCTTTTTCCAAAATTAAGATGTTATAGGCTCTTGAATTTTCCGCAACTCATAGCGACCCTATGCACAACAGCTTGAACCCTGCCATATCCTGAGCCAATCTCACTGTCTCTGCCCTGCTGTCCCAGTAACTGTGTCAACCATCACATCCAGGGTCTTCCTCTCCCATGCTGTCCCTCCACCATTCCAACTATAATGTCCTTCTCCAAGAACTGGTCCTTCCTGGCAACATGTCCAAAATAAGTGAGACAGATGTGCAAAATTCTTGCCTTCAAAGAGCAACATGGTTTCACCTTCTCAAGGATGAAAATTAAGGTAACTATTATTATTATTTTTACACAGCTTTAGTTTGCTTGGCTCCATAGTCAACAGTCTTGGCACCAGCAGCCAGGAAATTAAAAAGGCACATTGCCATGGGAAAGACTGCTGTTAGGGACCTCTCCAAAGTGCTGAAGAGCAATGGTATCTCTTTGGAGACTAAGGTGCGTCTGATACAGGC
>NW_006400068.1:551580-559270 GCF_000299155.1 Elephantulus edwardii
TGTCATCTGCATAACGCAGATTGTTAATAGATCTTCCACCAATCAAGACACCACACTTCTCATTGAGCCCAGCCTCTCGGATAATCTGCTCCACATTAGTGAACTGAAATGTACCATTCTAAAAGAGACAATCACAGTCCTTTATGTCAAGAATGACATTGATGACCAATGGTGCTACATTTACTGCCAAAAAGACTATTTTAAGATCTACCTTAAAGAAGTATAGCATAGGTCTGTGCATTGCTGTACAGAGGTTAACTCATGGTTGCTGTGATACTAAATACTGTTGACATTGATGTGCCAAAAGTGATAATATTTACCAATGGTGGACAGTGTTTGGCAGACCTTCCCGATTAAAACAAGGTTGGAAGTAGGAGTGGCATCCACTTCCAAAATGGCTTGCCTCCAGAAACTATGAACAGTGCTCAGGTCTTGCATTCATAGAGTTGCTATGAGTTGTCTATAACTCGACGACACTTAACAACAACAAACAAACAACCCTGAAGCAAATTATTGTCTATGATATTGCCCTTAGGGACTTCTCCAGGGTTTAGGGCTGTTGTACACAGGGTCACTATGAGTCGCAAGTGACTCGACGGCACATAACAACAACATTATCTGTAATATCCATATACCTACAAAGAAGATATATTAAAAGAACTATTAGCCAAAACTGTGCACCAATAACTAATGCCAAATGAAGAAACCAAAGTTATTATCAGCTTCCACAGTCCAAAATTGAGCAAATATGCAATCAAGATACACAGATAATTATCAGCAATTGGAATGTAAAACCTGGAAACAAAAGAGGCTCAATAGCTGAAAAAATGGCACTGGTGATAAAAATTACTTTTGAGATCCATGACAGAATTCTTGGAAACACTCTTTCCAACAACAGATGAAATACAAACAAATCAAACTGACTTTATCAGTGGAAAGAAATGACAGAGAATGTCAAATCACCAGTTAGAACAAGGCTAGGGACAGACCATTAATTGTGTATATTTGGACTGAATTTGAAGCTGAAGAAAATGGAAACAAATCCACAAGAGACCATGTACAACCCTGAATATTGTTGTTGAAAGAGTGTTAAGTCAGCTCCAACTGACAGCTACTGTATGCACAACAGACTAAAATCCTACCTGATCTTGTGCCATCCTCACAATCTCTGCCATGCTTAAACCACTATTTAGTCAAAGTGTCATCCAGCTTATTCAGGACCTTCTCACAGGACCTCCACTTTTCCAAGTTGGATGCACTTTTCCATAGACTGGCATCTCCTGACAACATGGTCAAAATAAGTGAGAGGAACTCTCACCATCCTTGTTTCTAAGGCACACTCAGGCTGTACTTTTTCCAGGACAGATTTGTTTGTTTTTCTTTGGTGTTCACGGTATATTCCATCAGAATTTAAAGATTACCTCAAGAATAGATTTGATGCATTGAACATTATTGACCAAAGAGCAGAATAGTTGTGGCATCGTATCAGAGATATCACATATAAAGAAAGCAAAGATTATTTTAAAAAAAACAGGAAAGACATAAAAGACCAAAATAGATGTCAGAGAGACTATAATACTTGCTCTTGAATATAAAACATGAATGGAATAAAAGATGGAGTGAAAAATCTGAAAAAAAATTTTTTTTTCAAGGTCAGCTCAAAAAAGAAAAGCAAAGTATTATAATGAAATATACAAAGACCTGGGGTTTTTATAGAAAACTATAAAGCTCAGTGGTCTAATAGGAAGAACTTGCACTGTAATCTCAAATGCATGTGGTTTGAATACACCAGACGCTCCATGAGAGAACTGGCAATCTCCTCCTGTGTCAATGTTACCTCTAAAAATTCACTGGAGGGTCATCTACGGGTCATTCCAACTCAACAGCAAACAACAACAATAAAAGAGAAACATGCTTAGTATTTTGCAAGTTTTAAAAAAATGAACAAATTTAAGCCTTGAGTTGCAACAGTTCAGGATTCTAAGGACAAGTCACTAAACGATACAGATAACAGAAGATGTAAGGAATACAAAGTGGTAGCATAGTTCTTAGTGAGCTGTACTCTTACTCTAATCCAGAAGTTGTAATTCACCAGCTGGTTCCCAGAAGAAAGACTGGCAATTTTCTCCCGATTCATTTGCAATTCCATTTGCAACTGACAGCCTCATAAACTGAATGAAGGGCCACTATAAATCAGAACTAATTTGATAGCAGCCAGTTTGAGTTGACTTTTTAAGCACCAAAATGAACTGGTGGATGTTCAATTATTTCAGGACACAAGATATGACCAAGAATTGATTAAATAAAAGCAAGAGGTCCAACCCACACTCATCAACTGAGATATTTTTAAAAATGGATGCAGTATTGACAGTGTTCATCAGTCAATGGCAATAAATTTGGAAGACAGCCAACAGACTGGACAAGATCTGTATTTGTGTTTAAAAAAAGTTAATCCAACATAATGCAGAAATCTTTAAATAATATCATTAATTCACTGTCATAGAAAGAGACAGAATAAACTCACTGGATTTTTGAGGCTGTAAATTGCACAGGAGGAGAATGCCCATCTTTTCCCCTTGAAGCAGCTAGTGGATTAGAAAGATCAGAGAGACAAGGCCTTTGGATTATCAGTGCAAATCCTTACGGATTCAGCTGAAGCAGTAAATTGGTGGAAAAATACCAGAAATTCAAGCTGGATTCAGAAGTGGAATGAGATTTATTTTTTTTGGATAATGTTAGATTTGACACATCAGTGTCACAGTGTTCAGCGTCACAGCAACCACGAGTTACCTCTGTACAACAAATGGACAGACCAGTGCTATGCCACTTAGAAGAGTATTTGACCAAAAACAATTAAAACCAGGCCTGAGGGCCACAGATTAAAATCACCCACCTTGGACACGGTGATATAACTTTCTATCCAACAGACCCACAGAGTTCTATGTTGTGGCTGTTGTTAAGTGCTGTCGAGTCGTGGACGACTTATAGCGACCCTATGAACAGAAGACCTGAACAACTGTAAAACTTGCATCATTTCTCCAAGTTCATAAGGTTTTCAGAGGCAAGCTATTTTGGAAGTGGATGCCACTCCTGTTTCCAAGCTTGTTTAATTGGGAAGCTCCACCAAACACTCTTCTAAGTGGCATAGCACTGGTCTGTCCATTTGCTGTACAGAGGTTAACTCGTGGTTGCTGTTATGCTGAACACTGTGACACTGATGTGTCAAATGTGATAGTGGTTACCCATAGTGGACAGTGTTTGGTGGAGCTCCCCCATTAAAATAAGCTTAGAAGCAGAAGTGGCATCCACTTCCAAAACAGCTTGCCTCTGGAAACCCTAAGAATTTGGAGAAAACGATGAAAGTTATACAATTGTTCAGAGCTTTCGTTCACAGGGTCACTATGAGTCGTCTATGACTCAATGGCACTTAAAAACAACAACAAGAACAACATTAGATAGATCATGGCTGAGAATACCAGAAAGATAATTATCTGTGCTGTATTGACGATACAGAGGCATTCAACTATGTGGATTACAACAAATTATGGATAGCACTGTGAAGAACAGGGATTCCAGATTAATTAATTTTGCTCACAAAGAATCAATATTTAGACCAAAAGACAGATATTTGTAGCATATAAAGGGATATTGCATGGCTTAAAATTAAAAAGAGGAGCATCAAAGTTATATCCCTTCCTCACAACTATTAACAATAAGTTATATGATAAATAGATAAAACACTGAACTTGCCAAGGATATCATGTAACTTAGGTTCACATTCAATGCTTATAGAAGCAGCAGTCAAGAAATCAAATTACTTATTTGCAGTGGGTAAATCTTCTGTAAAAGAGGGTTTTTTAATTTATTTATTTAAATGTATTAAAAAGTAAAGAGGTTACTTTGTGGACTAAAGTCAGTCTGACTCAAGTGAGGACATTTTTAGCCACCTCAAACAGATAGTGAGTAAGAAGATCCAAAAAGACATAAGGTCTTTGTTATGATGGTGGCAAAGAATACAGAAAACACTATAGATTATGAGGAAATGAACAAATACGTTTGGAAGAAATATAGCCAGAGTGTTCTAAAGACAAGAAAGGCAAGATTTAATTTATTTTAGACATGTTATCAGGAAGGTACAATCTCCGGAGAAGAACATCAGCTTGGGAAAGTAGAGGTTCAGCGATAAAGAGGAAGACCCTCAAAAAGAAGAACTGACACAGTGGCCACAAAAATTGTCTCAAACTTAGCAACAACTGTGAGGATGACACAAAACTGGGCAGTGTAGCATTCTGTTGTACACAGATTGTCTGTCAGAACCAAATCAAAGGCGCCCAACAAGGATACCACTCATTTTTAGATGAACATGACATTTAATTAATACTTTTAAGTAAACTGATTCATTTACTCACCATTCCCTCACTATCCCTTGTTCTCTTTGTATCTCATCATTCACAATGCACTTGATCACTCAGTCCTCTTGATTCTCTTTTTTTTAGCAATGTAATTCTAGCTTAGTGCATTAATTTGTTCATGCATGTTTCTATTCAGTATTGTGGGGTTCTGCTCCCATTTCAAATGCAGAAATACAATGGTTGGAATCCACCAGCTGATCCATGGGAGAAAGATAGGTAATCTCCACCTGAGTGATTAACTAATCGGAAAATCCACTGGAAGGTCAGCTATGAGTCAGTTCTAACTTGAAGGTAGATAACATACATGATTCCCAAACATACAGAGCAAATTTCTCTGGATTATAGAAATTTAGGTAATCTGCTTTCGTTTTCTTTTAGGGATTAACAAATTTCTTTTAAATATTAATAAAACTCTACTATTATTTTCTCTTTTTCTCTTTAAATAACAGCTTTAATGAGTTACAATTTATTGACACAAAATAAAGCTCAGTCTATCAAAGCTATAATGCAGGGAAATTTTTTACATAGAAAGAGCAGTACAAATATTGCCATCCTCTCATTTTTAAAAATTTTCATCACTTTAAAAAGAACTTGGGATTCACTAGCAGTCATCTTAGTCTTCCTTCTTTACATTATATAAATTATTTTCATAATACTTTTTAAAAACTAACATAGGCAGTCAACAAAATAAACAATGCAATTAGAGGAAGCAGAGAAGAATTCGATTTTTTAAGTACTGTGAAAATCTTAATGATTTAAAAATGAGTGCTCTGAAACTGTGTCTAATAATTTAATTGTAAAATGCTTTCAAATACTGGTAAAAAATACAAACTTAACTATATAAAAAGTACAATATGAGACCTGGTTGGCATGCTCGGTGGCCCATTCTTCATCCAAGTTGTCCAATTTAGCTTTTCCATGTCTGAGGCTCTCATTTTGTTCCTCTTTGTGTGGTGTTCTAGTGGCAAGAATCACATAATCCTTTTGTGAAGAACACTTCAAAAGAGAATTAGAAAAGCTGTTAGAGTGATATCTGACTGAAGAACATATAGCTTTTATGGCATGAATCAATTGAGTAATATTATTAAGATCTGTACCATAAAGAGCCCTTGTGGTTTACTACACGACTGCTAACTAAAAGGTTTATGGTTGAAACACACTCAGTAGCTCTATGGGAGAAGATGAGGCAGTTTGCTTCTAGAAAGCTTTTGTAGCACAGACGTACTCTGTTACTTGAGGCTGTCAGGACAAAACTAACTCAAAAGCACCTAACAACAATATAGAAGTGTGAAACCTATAAAGAAATCATTTTTTAATTATTCTCTTACAATATTTTCCCTACATGTTAATGTTGTAATGGGTGATGATTAGCTCCTTATTCATTTGTACATCTTAAATGTGGGTCACAAAGAGAATCTTGAAAATTGTTTACTAGATGAGTAAAAGGACTATATTAAATAAGGATAATTATTTAATTATTCATATATAACTAACAATTTTCTAGTTACTAAAAGTAGTTGATAAGTAACTGAAGCAAAATTGTGTAATTCACAAAAATATTAAAAATATCAGTAAAGCAAAGCAACAAATTATCTCATGTGTCTTTAATTTAAATTATAATAGCCAATAATTATGTATTATACATAACTTCAGTGTTTATGGCTGTATGTGAGAGCTTGCACATTATACATCCACAGAATATCAAAACAATATTTGAGACATAAACTCAAAAATTCTTAAAAATAAGCAAAACAAAACAAACCCCACACAACTGAGTTGACTCTGACTCATAGTGATCCTACAGGACAGAGTAGACAGAATAGAACTGCTTGCAGGGTTTTCAAAACTGTAAATCTTAACAAAAGGAAACTGTTACATCTTTCTCTTATAGGGGGGCTGACAGATTTCACCTTTAAGCCTTTTTGTTACCTGATCTACTGTACCACCAGTTTTAATAACAATTAAAAGGTAATTAAAGGGGGGGAACCAAAGACAAATTTACAGAATATTTGAAAGTTTAGTTTCTCTAGGAGAAGTTTTACATAAAAAAAGAGGACAAACAAAGTTGAGAATGCAAGTTGACATAGTATCATCCTCATACTTCACATAATATGCCCATGATACATACCATCAAAGAATAAAAAATAAAGGAAAGGTATACAGGTGTAGCCAGTTTATGTGTGCTTCCCCCCCACCCCCCCATCCTTTATACTGCTGTTTGGTCAGTCCTCACTAATGATGAATTAACACATTCTTCCTTATTTATAAATCAGTGGATTCTTGTGCTTTTTAAAGTAATTGCTCAAATATCGGTCAATCTAGTGTTGACTGTTACGGTTTATGTAAAGGCTTACTTAAGATGGAAATAGAACTTGTAAATTTTCCCTATTTCCGTCCCTTCTTTCCCTATTAAATTGCCACTTAGTTGTGGGGTTTTTTTAAAGAAAGAAAGAAAATTAATAAGGAAGGTACAACTACTGTTGCAATAAGTCTAAATTCAAACAAAATAGTCAAAAGCCACTTTCTTAAAAAACGGGATATCCTAGAATTTATGGAGAGTGAAGGAAATAGAACTCAATTTGGAAAAATAAAACAGTTCAAATAACAAAAAATTACCATTTTGAAGTTTCATAATTACTTTTACCTTTCAAAAATAAATGTATTTGGTCTTGAGCAAAACTAGAACAGTCTTTTCATAGTCTTTTATTTTTTTCCTCAAGGATTCACTTAAACTTACTTATTCCCTAACAGATGCCCCAACATAGTCTTTATTGTTAAGTAGCAAATTATAACTTTTAGTAAACAAGTAATTTTTTAAAACAATAGTAAAAGATATATACCTGTCCTATTAAAAGACCAGAAACAAAAGCTTTTCCTTGGAGATTAATGTTTGAAAGATATTGGCCAACAGCCTCTTCTACGATGTAGGTTCTTCCCATTACGGAAAGCCAATTCAACCTCCTAAATGTCAAGAGAAAAAAAAATAAACTATTTTTAGGTAAAGATACATTTTTCCACTTTAAAAAATTACTGGAACAGTACTGTTAATAGAGATGGCAAGGGAGGGACAGTTGAGTAAAAATTAATAAATCACTAAGGTAGGTGAAGTGAAGTCCATGTGTATAACCTGCATTTGTGTCTCTTACAAAATGTATTTGCAATGAATAAGTCATTGATTCTACAAAATTCAATCATTCTATCTCCAGCCTCATTCCTGTCACCAAGCCCATGCTTTCCGACCACTGATTCCTCTTCACTATTCCCAACTTTCGCATTCC
>NW_006400068.1:566565-582396 GCF_000299155.1 Elephantulus edwardii
TATTATTGTAGTTCCATTTTACATATAAAGAAGCTGAAACAGCTAAATAACGTGCCTAAGTGCAATACTAGAAAGTGACAACTGCAAGATTTCAACTTATGCAGTCAGACAGCAGAATCTATGCTCTTAAATACTATGTTCATATAGCATATATGGTCTTTAACTTAATAATTTCTACGAGTAGCCCAGTACATTCATTCTACTAGTTTACGTTACTGTGACTTGAGTTTATGTGGCTTTAAGGTTAATATGCTGACTAAAAGACCTAGGTAATTATAAGCAATGCCTTGAAGGCATTAATATTCAGTGTGGAAGACAAAAAGAAAAAAAGATCGTTGGGTTTTGTGTTTTTGTTGTTGTTTTTTTTAAAGAAATAGACATAAAGGGAGCTCTTGTGGCCTAGTGGCAAGAAGTGCACTGCAATCCCAGAGGTACACAGTTCAAATCCACCAGGTGCTCTGCTGGAGAAGGGACAATCTCCTCCTGTACTAGTCAGATTCTAGTTGATGGTACACACACACACACACACACACACACACACACAAATATAAAGAAATAGACATAAACAGAAAGATGTTAGGGAATACTTGTGCAATAATTTAAAAAAATATTTAAACCTACTTTCCTAAGGGATAAACCATTTAATTGAGTAATTTCAATCTTATCAGAACCATTAAGACTGCTATTTAATCGTGGTATAGTGCTTGTTATAAAAAGTTTGCATTACTCTAAAAACAAAAAGTCAAGAATTTGTTTACATCACAAACTGTATAATGGATGCTGTTTTCTGAGATTGTTCCAGTGTGTAAAATTAATTAAATTTTTCTTAGGCCTCTGTGTAAGCAAATAGGTCTGCATTAAAACTTCCTAATTCATTAATGACTTTGTCAAAAATAACTTTAAATTTAAAGGTTTTCAACTTTTAGCAATGAGTTAAAGTATATATTTGTCTATTTAAGTATCTGTGTATTAACTTTCTTCTACTTCACTGTGCTTTCTACTTTTTTTTGCCCCACCAAATCTTATTTTTTGAAAGATATAGCAAGTGAGAAAATTGTGAGTCTAGGAGATAGTACAATATTGCACATACCAGCAACTTTAAAGTACTTTTCTAAAACATAAATGACATGAACACTAAGCTCCTTACCAATTTCTTTCTCTTTAGTTACAAAATAAGGCAGTGGGTGGTTAAAGTGCTTACCTATGAACCCAAAAAAAGCTTTAAATCCATGACCTGCTTTGTGAGAGAAAGATGTGGCAGTTGGCTTCTAGAAAAATTTACGAACTTGGAAACCATACGGGGAAGTTTTACTCTTTGCTGTAAGTTCCTATGAGTCGGAATCAACTTTTTACTATTATGTCCTATATTGGGATCAACAGTAGGTTTGGTTTAGTAGATGCTTTTTCCTTTTTTCTTAGATGTCTTCACAACTACTGATTTAATAGTAGGAAAAAAGTCGATAGTGAAACATTTTCACATTAATAAGTCCACAATCAGTAAGCCGTCTAACACTATAGGAATAGTAGGAAGACGCCATAAAGAAAACCTTATTTTCAAGAAAGATTTCAAGAAATTTTTTCAGAAGCATAATAAAGCACGAAGAATCTACACATTTAGTTTTAAAGTTACAGAATCATGATTTGGGAACAAAGTAATTAGTCCTGTAAGGTGGCATGGAGAGGTTCTTAAGAATGTGTTAGAAAACAACTGTTAGACTTCCCCCCCCCATTTTCAAAAGTATCTCTACACTAACTGTCATAAATATCTTAAACATTTTCTGCAATATTAATTTACAACTTAACACAATCGCGCTGTCCACTCACAAATTTATTTCATTCAGTGACCCTGCTTTTCTCAGGTAGAACTGCAGTTTCAACTCTTGCTTTCTTTAATTTCTCAGAAAATAATTCAACTCTTAATTCATACTGAATTATCCACTGCCAATCAATCAGTAAATGGCAGGTATATATGCTGTTTAAAAAGAAATTAATTTGTCAGAGCTGGACTTGGATGTGTACTATTTGTCTACCATATGCTTTCTTTAATCTCTTTTTCATTTTCCCTTAAAAGAGGAGCTTTCTAAAATTACGTACAGAAACTCAGATACTCAGAAATTTACATCTTTACACTGACTCACCTTTACTCAGACGGTGCACGTCTAGAAGACAAATCCAAAGTATTCTCAGGATACCTGAACAGGAGCTTAAAGGCAATAGATTTACTTTATTTTTTTTTTTTTTAAGAAGGGTCAGATTCCCCTCTAGTGTCACAGACAATGAATTCATCAGAAAGCGACCAATTCCCCACACCTCCCTTCCACCCCGAACTCGGGTCTCCAGAACTCGGTGGCGCAGCATGATGACGCAACACCCCCTCCCTTTACTGCAGAGCCTCTGCCTAGGCTACCGCTGCCACCACCCCGCCCCCTTCTGGGCGCCAGTAAGTGTGGCGGTAGCCCAGCTCCCGCCGTATAGCCCTGCCAGGACAGATGCCCTCTAGTGGCTCAGTGTCTAGAAACCGCCAAAGAGGACGACCCATGACATCGCGGGGCTTTGAGGGTAAGATCGACCAGCCCTTCTGGGAGGGACGTGGGCTGACAAGTACGCTGGTGGCGCCACCGCGCGGACAAGTACTTTACTACCAGGCGAAGATAGTCGGGGACGGAGTGAGAGGTAGAAGGGAAATAGGCGGTAAATGAGTCAACACTGGGAGAGGAAGGCGGAAAACACTACGTTTCCCAGAGTGCTGCGTACCTGAAGAGCATTGAAAGGGGAACCGGAAGTTAGCTTTTCCTGTGGGACGGTCAGGGACTATTTGTGGACTCGATTTCCCAGAGTGCATAGCTTCCGGCAGCTGCTTGCGCGCTTCAGGAGGGAGCGCCGAGGGACCTTTGGTGCGGCGTTTAACGCGGGGCTCTGTTTTCCAGGGCCCCGACGCGGAAGTGTGCGGCGGGCTGGTGCGCGGGGTCCGCAGACTGAGGCGCCGGAGACGACGCCTCAAGCTCCTGGCTTCTCCTGTTCTTCGTCTTTCTTCTCGACTTCAGCCGCATCCGCCGCTGCGGCGCCTGCCCCGGCCGACATGGCGGCCGTGTTGCAGCAAGTCTTGGAGCGCACGGAACTGAACAAGCTGCCCAAGTCCGTCCAGAACAAACTTGAAAAGTTCCTTGCTGATCAGCAGTCCGAAATAGATGGCCTTAAGGGGCGGCACGAAAAATTTAAAGTGGAGAGCGGTGAGTGAGACGTTCTTCGGGCCTTCGGTTCTCGATGTGTCCCCATCGTCTTGCCCCGCCGCGCAGCGCGCAATTTCACTGCGACCCTTAAGAGAAGCACCGTTTCCCTGTGCTCCGTGGGCACCTTAGGCCCATTCTTTCTTTTCCTGCTCTTTCACAGTCTGTTAAGGACTTAGAAAACACACGCTAATTTAACGTTCTGTTTTTATATGTGACTAACGGGGTAGATTTGCAGCAGACTTGGAGTTTGCGACCTTAGTCAATCTTACAAGCTTAGACTCTTAACCTGTTTGGTTCGTGGTTTCATGTTAAGCTCTTGTTTCCCCCCCCCCCCCATGTTAAGTAATGTTATTGTTTTGTATATAATGGACCACTTAATGTACTTGTCTGGGGAAGGGGATGTTGTGGTCTCGAAAAGAAAGATGTGTATTGACAGGAGTGGAGGTGCGTAATATGGTGAATGTGTAGTAGATAACGGTCAATGAAGTTTCCCCAATAAACGTTGACGTTTAATAGAAAATATTACCTGTTTGTAAATACAGTAGATCTTCAGGAAGGAACATTTAAGAACAGTAGTGATTTGGACCGGTCCTTGGAGGAGGACATCATGCTCGGAAGGATGGAGGGACAGGGCAGGAGAGGAAGACTCCGGAGGAGATGGATTTACTCAGTGACTGGGACAATGGAGGTGGGGGTTTGATGAGTCAGAATTAGTGAGACTGGCTCAGGACAGGGAGGGCTTCAGAGTGCTGTACATAGGGTCGCAGTTGACTCGACCGCACATAAAAACAAGTGATTTGGACATCCCTAGTAGATTAATTGAATGTAAGTTTTCTGTTTCATGTCTTGCCTTACCATTTATTTGGTAAATTTCCCTTAAGTGGAAAAAGTCTTGTATTTTTTTGTTTGGTTGGTTGCTTGGTTTTTATTTTAATTATTATTTTCCAAGAGACACATACCCTTTTACTTCAAAAAAGTGTAATTTGTCAGGCAAAATTGATGTGGAAAATTAGAGCATTATTTTTTTTTTAAGAGCATTGTTAATTTAATGTTGTCGTCGTTAAGTGCCATGGAGTCGTAGGCAACTCATAGTGACCCTGTGGACGAAAGTCGTGACTTTCATCCTTTCTCCAGGTTCATAGGATTTCCAGAGGCAAGCTGTTTACAGAAGTGGATGCCACTCCTGCTTCCAGTTGTTTTAATCAGGGAACCCCACCAAACACTTCCACCATGGATAACCACTTTTGCATTTGACACATTAGTGTCACAGTGTTCAGCTTCACAGCAACCACAAGTTACCTCTGTATGGCAGTGGACACACCAGGGCTACTTGACCTAGAAGAATATTTGACCAAAAACAATTTAGAACAGCCCAAGGGCCCTATGGTATATTACCACTGCATCTGGCATGCCCAAACGCTGGCAAACTCTGGGCCAGAGCCCCCTAACTCATCTAGCAAGTTGGCTCTGTGGCCACCCACTTGGGTTACACCAAAAGCCCCAGGGTTCCCGACTTGCCTGTCTCTCTTCCAGGCTCCAGAGACCACGTGCATCCATCCAGTTGACACAGAGTATAGAGAGGCACTTGCCCTGCCTCCAGGCATGGCCTTACATTTCAGTATTTTACCATTAATTTAATACACAACCAACATCGAGTGGCTGTGGCTGTTCATTGCAAGATAATTTGCTACACCAGATTGAGTCCCTTCTCTGGGGAATGTGCATCTTTATTTTCACATAAACTTAGTAGCGTAATAATATTTGGTTGACTCATACTGAAGATACAGTCGCAAGTGTTTTATCTATTGCAAAACAGATCTTTTAAAGCAAAGCAGCAATTTTAACTAAAAATTTTTTCTTAGGCCAAATAGTCTATCGAGGTTTGGGTAAAAAAATGCTTAGATTGAATAAGACATGTTCACTTTCAGGGTGCTCATAACTTGGGTAGACAAACAATTTGTAAAACCACTTTAGACCATATTTTCTTTGGTCATACAAGTCAATTGGAAATATTAAAAGTTTTTTTATTGCTCGATCAGTTATCTATTTTCATGGTTTTCCATTTGTAGTACCATTCCAGTACTCTTTTGTCTTTCATGGTTTGTTAATTTTGAAGTCGAAGTTACTGAAAATAAGTAGTAACATTGAAAAAAAAAAAAGTAGTAACATTGATAATGTGTGTAATCTTTTTTTTGTTTGATCTTTTTTTATTCTTCTGTAGAACAACAGTACTTTGAGATAGAGAAGAGACTATCTCATAGTCAAGAGAGACTTGTGAATGAAACCCGAGAGTGCCAGAACTTGAGACTAGAACTAGAAAAGCTCAGTAAGTATTGAATAACATTTACAAGTATCTTTAAAATAATGACATCTTTAAACACTTAAAGATTTGTTTATGCTTTGGAAGCATTTCCTTTATTTATAAGTACAAATTTTATATCATTTTCTTATTGTGATAGTTTAATCTCCCACATAGGGCAAAGACTTTTTCAGAACACAAAGCTTATACTCAGTAGTTTTCTCTGGGATCCAATTTTTCTTTGCTTTTAAAAGTGATTTTGGCATAATGTAAATTAAACCAGCATCTAAGTGTTGTTGTAAAGTAAAGCACTAGATTCATATGACCATCTGCTCATATAGCCAAATATATAAATTGTTACATGTTTGAAAAGGCTAATGTGTAATGAAACTGAAAATTAGTTATTTTTATGTCACTGACTAAAGCCTGCTGTTTAATAAAACTTTTTGCATTGTCTTTGTTATAAATTTATGTAAATAGCTCTGAATCTCAAAACCTTTTTTTAAGGCTGAAATCTAATAGTGGAAGTAGCTTTTTTCCTTTTTTTGTTATTCTAGATGGTTCATAGGATTTTAGTTAAAGGCGTTGACATTTCTTGGAAGGATGATGTCCTTCATGTTTTGTATATGGTTAAGAAAAGTAAATATTACTACCTTTTTAGATAAAGCTAGATTTTATTTGGATTGGTAGGGAAAGGAAAGCAGGTAGCTAATAATCAAGTAACTTTTGGAAGCAACTTTCCCTCTTAACAGATCCATGTCACTGCCTATTTGGACTAACTCTTCTTAGCTATTTTTACTACTGTTGGAATTACTTTATTTTTAAAATATGGTATGTATTTATGGTAGTGTGTGTACGTATACACATAAATATTGCATAGTTAGTGTTCTTTCATCATTTTCTATTTTTATCTATTAGTGGTGCTAAAGAATTGTAGGAAAATGGCTCTTATTTATGATTATTATTATTATAGCTGTCTAGGAGAGGGAAAGTGTGGTGGTAGAATTTTTAACTTTTCATCCATTACCTTAGACCTGACTATATGGCCAGGTGAGAACGTGTAAGTAAAATGAATCTTTGATCATGGTGGTAAGATCTTCAACAGTAGACACATGGTTCACTGCTGATCAGCATCTTAAAAATCATCAGTGACTGCAAGGCCAACATAAGAGAGAGCTGACAAGAGAGAGATTGGCAAAAGCGTAGTCTGGTATAACTAGAAAGAGTCAGAGGTTTTCCTTGCAAAAGGAAACTGTTAATACAGAAATTTACTGCATTTGTTGCTGGACTAAACCTGGTCTTTCACTGTATGGTATCCTTTGTCTTCTCACCCCCACCTCCCGTTTTTCTAATAAACTATACAACAGAGGCAAAGTGTATGTGGTTATTTGCAATGACTATTGGACCTAGTAATTAGTAGAAGTGGATGGAGCATTGTAGGGGGTCGTATCTAACCTTGTAGCAGCTATTCATTTTATATTGTGAATGTTGTTCATGAGAGTAGTTCATTTCCCCACAATGGTCTTCCTTTTCTGATTGGTATCAGAAGTGTAATATGAGCCCTCCAAAAATCCAAATAGAGCAACCAAATGTTGGCTCTCTTGCTCAGTCATGAGAGTAGGTGGTGACACCACCTCATTCTTGGTTGCCTACAGGATGTCGCAGGCAGTTCCTATCCAGGTTATTCCCAAGACTCTTAATATTTGGACAAGGCCCTGGATTTTTACAGGATTTATTAACCAACCTCTATTTGTGATGTAGGGAACCACTGTTTTCACATCATCTCTAGCCTATTCAGTATTTGATATGAACAGGATATAATCAGTGTAATGTATAGTTACAGTTTGGAAACCATATGGGGCAGCAGTTCTATTCTCTTATGACTATGGGTTAGAATACCTTTAATGGCAGTGAGTTTGATTTGGTGTGTATGTTTACTGTTTTTTTTGTAATTTGATGTAGATGATGTCATTGAGAATTAAAGGATTAGATAATTTTATATGTACTTTTTTATAAATATTTTTTAAAAAATTACAAATTTCCTTTTTGAGACAAGAGTAATAAATGTAAAAATTTCTAGCAGGTGTAATACTTTGTTTTCTTTTATGTTAAACTGTTTGCTTACACGTTAAATGGTAAAAATATCTACAGCAAATTTAGATTGTGTTTATACTTTTGAAATACAATTTAGCCTCCCTGGGTATCAATTCCTTTATTTTTAAAATATATTCATATTTCATTTGCTTGAAAATGCATGTTGTAATTTAGGAGCCAATACATGTACGATAATGAAATTTGTTTAATACAGATAATCAGCTGAAGGCACTAAGTGAGAAAAACAAAGAACTTGAAATTGCTCATGATCGCAGTCATGCTGCTCAGGTAAAGGCCTTAGTCTTGTGGATTAAGTTAATTATAAACATATCTAGTAAAGTTTCTATTCTGCGTATGTTTAGTCAATGGTAAGGTGAAATACATAATCCTGGTTGTGAAAGACAGCTACTACAAACACGTGAGCTTAACATTTAATTGAATCTTTATATATTTACTGGACATTCCTTTCACTTTACAATAGTGGATACAAACACTATGTACCATTATGTCTATAGCTGTGATTTTTAATTTTTTTTTCTTTAATTCTAAGAATATTATCAAGCTTTACAAAGACTTTTAGGGATTTCTCTCTTTCCATACTTGCCTTACATTCTTCTTTCAGTAATTGTCTATTGAAGATTTACTGTGACAGGCATTGTCTCAAGTCTTTTGACAGTTCGGAGTTTATATACTTCCACATGAGTAACTATTTCTTTAACCATGAATTAAGTATAGCAAGGACTATATTATTAGACTATATTAAGTAGTAATAAGCATTATATTAACACTTAACAGCATTAGTATTAAGAGTTACTGTTATTAAGTATATTCTTTTACTATCACAAGCAAGCAAGATTCAGCTGAAGATTATCCAAAATAACTGGAATAGCACATCAACAGAGCACTTCCTGAAATCTAGACTGGGTTTAGAAGAGGCTGTGGTTACTAGGGATATTGTAGCTAATGCTAGATGGATCTTGGCTGAAAGCACGGAGTACCAGAGGAATATATATCTGTGTTTCATTGATTATGCAAAGGCATTTGACTGGTCCACAACAAACTCTGGCTGACTCTGAAAAGAGTGGGAATCCCAAACACTTGATCATGCTTATGTGAAACCTATACTTGGACCAGGAGACAGTCTTTCGAAAAGAGCAAAGAAACACTGCATGGTTCAAAATTGGGAAGGATATACACCAGGGATGTGTCCTATCACCTTACCTTTTCAATCTATGCAGAACAGATTATATGGGAGGCAGGGCTATATTAGGAGAAATGTGGCATCAGAATTAGAGAAAGACTCATCACCAATGTGCGTTATACAGATGACGCTACCCTCCTTGCTGAAACTGAGGTGGACATGAAAACGCTTGTTGCAGATGGTCAAGGACTGCAACCTTCAATATGAATTGAAGCTCAGTATCAAGAAAAAGAGTCTCACCACTGGGCCGATTGGCAGCATCACAGTAGATGGTGAAGAGATTGAGAGTAACAGCTTTAGTTTGCTTGATTCCACAATCTGCATTTTTGGTATCAGCAGTTAGGACATTAAAAAGACATACGGCATTGGGAAAGTCTGCTGTCAGAGACCTTACCAAAGTAATAAAGGGCAGTGATGTCAGTTTGGCGACTAAGGTATGTCTGATACAGGCTTTGCAGTCACTTGCTATGCATCAGAGAGCTGGACAATGACTGGGGGTGATAAATGGAGAATTGATGCTTCATGCGCTGTGGTGTTGGAGAAGAGTATTGAATATACGACGGACTGCTAAGAGAACAAACGTTCGTCTTGGAGAAGGTGAAACCAAGCTGCTCCTTGGAGGCAAGGATTCTCAAGCTTTGTCTGACATACGACATGTTGCAAGAAGGAAACAGTCCTTGGAGAGGGATGTCATGTTTGGGAAGGTGGAGGAACAATGCAGGAGAGGAAGACCATTGATGAGATGGATTGATTCAGTCACTGGGATAGTGGAGGTGGGTGTGTCAGAGACAGTAAGATTGGTACAGGATTAGGGAGTCACAGGCGACTTGATGGCACAATGGATCTACTATTATGTTAATATTTAACAGTGCACTACTATTAATATTACTAAGTATACTCCTTTGTTAATACTTAACAGTATTAAGTATTGCTAAGTATACTATTGTAGTCTTTGCTGTATTACTTATGGTTAAACAAGTGGTTACTCTACTAACTAATTTCTTGAATGAAGTCTTTATGTCCAGTGATCCGTAACTTTAGAAACACGCTTTGTTAAAATTTGCATTTGATTTAAAAATAAAAGATATTTGGTATTGAATTAAAAATAATTTTATAAGGTCTTGAAGAGAGAAGAGTCTCCCAAAACCTGAAGAGATATACAAACCTCCACTATAGCTAAAAATAATTATTACAAGAAGTCAGTATTACATACATATAGAAATTTAAGAAGGGAAAGCTATAGTTAGATGTGTAAATAAATCAGAATTATACTGCTTATTTCTTGATAGAAAGATTTTTCCAAGTATTCTTAATGTATTTTTTTATCCAACCAAATCAGATAGTTTAAGTTTGATAAGGTAGTTCTAAAGGTAATTAAGAGAAACAAACATTTGATAATTGATTGGATCACTCAAATATATTGCCATAAAGTCCATTCCAATTTCTTTTTTTTTTTCCATTCCAATTTCTAATGGCCTGCTGTTGGATTTCTGAGACTATAAATCTTAATGAGAGGAGACTGTCTGTCACTTTTCCTCAAAGTTTGTGAATTTCAGCTACCAAGGATGCAAAGCCTTTTGATTAGCAGCATAGCACGCAATGAACTATACTACCATAGATCAACAATTTGAGTCCATCAGCTCTTTTGTGGGGAAAAAAAAGATGTGTGGTCTCTTCTTAAGATTAATAGGAGGGTCACTTTGAGTCAGAAGTTAATTGGTGCTAATGCTTTAATTTATAGTATAATTTTAGAAGAGTGTCCACTTAGGAATACTTGCCTGGCTGCATATGAAAATACTTTAGAATCTCATGGTTATTAAGCATTGTAGTATATAAATTGGTTTAAGAATAAATATAAGGAATAGCTGTTTTTCTTGCAATGTACCATTTAGTCAGAACCAACCTTTGGGAGAACCTCCAGTGGATTTTCAGAAACAACAAATTGTGCATGAGTAGACTGCCATCGTTCTCCTGCTAAGCAGCTGATGGCTTTGAACACAGTGCCTTTGAGTTGACAGTACAACTCCTTACCTTTAATCCATGAGAGCTCTCTTAGGGAATAGTTGAGATTGATAATGGAGCAAGGATCAGTCATATGGCTGTAGATTAGAATCAGATACTGTACAAGTAGTAAAACCATGTAGGATAATAATATTTTCTAGGAGTCAAGGAGCTCTAGTGGCCTAGTCACAAGAAATTGTGCCGCAACCCCAAAGCCATGAGGTTCAAGGCCACCAGCTGCTTCACAAGAGAAGGATGGGCAGTCTGCTCCCATGCAATTTACTGCTGAAAAATCACTGGAGGATCAGCTGTGGGTCAGTTCCAACTCCATGGTACACAGCAAGGAGTCGAGAGTTGCAGATTTGTTACTTAAAAATTGTTTTTCAGTAAAATAACATGCATGTGCGCCTATAAAAATTAGCAATATCATTTCAAGAGATTCTTAGTATGGAATTTATATATTCTAAAATTCTTTATTTAAAAGAATGACAGTAACTTACAAGCAATTTGAAGTGTTTGGATTTATTTTGTAAGTTATATTTGAGAATCTGATGTGGTGGAGCAAAAGTCAAATATCAAAATAGGTATTGTTTGTACGCTGTAATCAAACTAATTTCCAATTTGGTTAAAATATGAAGTATTGTAATTTATATACTGACTGAGAAGGACTTTGTACAAACCTTTAAAACTAGTGATAGTGATATTTCATTAAAAATTTTAAATTCTCTATTAAAAAATTATTTAAAAGTTTTGCTTTGGTTTGATTATATTTCTGGGAAAATGGTTGGTGTTTATTATTAGATACATAATATTTGGCTACTTTTAATTTTTAAGAAAATCACTGAAATAGAAATGAGAAAAAGAAATTGAAAAAAATTCAGAGAAAGTTATACAAGTGGGTAGCTATACAAGTAGAAAGTGAAATAATTGGCTAACTTTAAAAGTTGTTTTACAGGACTTCACATCAGATACATACAGAAAAACAAGCTAATTTTTACCTCCCACATTGCCAATTTCTTTTCCTTTTTTTGCCTTCCTCCTTTCACTCTTGACTTCCATTAAGTTTTTTCTTTCGTGCTTGAATTGAGATTGGAATTTGTGACTGAAATCCATATAAATTCATACTGTCTTGCTGCAAAATAATTTGATAAGAGTCTTATATAATTGCATTTCTTGGACTCTTTCTTGAGCTTTAAGTAGATTTATAGAACCAAATGGTAAATCCAACAATATTGGTGCAGTGTTAGTAATAAATGAAAAACAACTTAAATGTTCTATATGTTTTTACATAATTAGGACATTTACACATGTAGAAAGAGAAATGAGATGATTTCCACAATCTTAGTAAAAATAATTGTTGTTGTTGTTTATTGCCATTGAGTCAAGCATGCCTCATAGCAACCCTATGAACAAAAGACCTGAAGCCCTTCTATAATTATCATAATTTCTGCAAGTTAATAGAGTTTCCGGAGGCATGTGGTTTAGGAAGTGGATGTCAGGCCTGCTTCCAAACCTGTCTTAAACTGGAAGCTTCACCAAACACTCTCCATTATGGCATTGACACCACCCCCCCCCCCCCCCCCATGGCACAAGGTTCAGCATCACAGCAAACCCAGATACCTCAGTGAAACAAGTTGAAAGGAGTGCTGTACAACTTAGAAGAATGTTTCTCCAAAAAACCCAAAGGTAAAAGTAGCCAGAATATGAACAGAAATACTGTAATTATTTTTAGTTTTTAACCTTTTAATTTTTAATGGCTAAGAGAAAAAATCCAATTCTTAAATATAAACTGAAGTCAGCTAAACTGACAATATCATGTTCATGTTTCTGTATTATTAATAGACTCACGATGTTTTTTTAATATGTAATTTCTCATATGACAGAGCCAGTTTACAAGAACAAAAGAAGAATTAGAAGCTGAGAAAAGAGACTTAATTAGAACTAATGAAAGGCTGTCTCAAGAACTTGAGTATTTAACAGGTATGAAGAATAGATGTTATTGAGAAGTACTTTGATCTCCAGCCTTTCTCATTTTAACAGTTACTCACCAAACATTTTGTTGCCGATGTTTCTTTGTCATAGCTCAGTTTAGAATGAAAAGTAATATATGTACTTGTTTCCTATCTTTTGGACAGATGAAATACTTACCTCAAGTAGTTTTTAGACAAAGCTTTACATGTATTTATTTTCTAATTTATAGTGTATCAAATGGAAACAATTTAAATGTTAACTTATAGAAGCTGAGCTACTTTTTAGTGAGGGGCAATAATAAAGCTGAGCTACTGCTATTCTTTCTTTATACAAACAGTTTTGTTCATAAACATTCACTGTAAAACCTAGAGACAGACCATGTTTGAAAACAGGCTAAAAGCTTTGGGAAGTGGGAATAAAGAATACGTAATAACAACTGATGCATTCAGGTGAATAATACTTTTAAGTGGTTTATCTAATGAACGGTACCATGTTTAGTTTCTTTTTTAAAGATTTTTGATAAGTGGTTTATCTAATGAATGGTACCATGTTTAGTTTCTTTTTTAAAGATTTTTGAAAACTACTGTTTCTATAAAGAAAATTTTTCAGGTATCTATGTTGCTATACATGCTCTAACTACAAAGATGGTGTGTCTCTTGTGGTTTGAATCCATCAGCAGCTCCACTATAAAAAGATGGGCAGTCTCTTTCTGTGTGACTTACAGTCTTTTAGTTTTACAGTATTATTTAATTAAGTAACCACTATTTCTGTTTCAAAAAAAAAAATAATTACTTTAAAGTATTTGTTGTTGCTGATTAGCTTAATCGAGTAAGTAAAATTAAAGACAATTTTCCCTCCATGGAAACCTAGATGTTTAAGCAACATAAAGAAATATAAACACTTACATTCTGCCTTTGAGGAAAAGGCTTTTATATGTCACTACTTTTTAACGTAATAAATGGGTATTTATGAAGGCCATTAACCATAAGCATATATGTTAGGAAAATGAAAGTTAACATTGACTCAGGTTTAGAAATGGTTTTTAAAGTAACTCTTTAGATTGTATGTTTAGACACTAGAATTTTATTTTCTTTGGAACCTATTAAAATTAACATGGTAATTCAGTGTAACAGAAACAAGTTAAAAAGGGGAAGTTTAAAACTGCTTTTTCATTTAGTGTATTTCTAAGTATATACGTACACAAAGCCCTGATAACTCACTATTTTCAAATTTTAGAGGATGTTAAATGTCTGAATGAAAAGCTTAAAGACAGTACTTCAACAAAGGGTGAACTTCAGTTAAAATTAGATGAACTTCAAGCTTCTGATGTTTCTGTGAAGGCAAGTAACAACTTAATATGTGAATTGCTGGGGAGTTTTGTTCAAAATTTAAATATAGGCAGGTTGGCAAAGGTGTGTTAATTTTTAGTGTCAGAATGATACCTTAGACTTAATTTTATTTGTTTTGCTTACTTGTAATTTAATTTTATCATACTTTTTACCTGATTATATTTCCTTTAAGAAAGTTGGCAAATACTCTTCCTTATTTTAAAATAAAATTCTGCTTATTTTCCTTATCTTAGTTTTTTGAATAATCATATGTAATAACTAAGCATGTTTTGGATTTCATTAGTATCGTGAAAAACGTTTGGAGCAAGAAAAAGAATTACTACATAATCAGAATACATGGCTGAATACAGAGTTAAAAACCAAAACTGATGAACTTCTGGCTCTTGGAAGAGAAAAAGGAAATGAGATTCTAGAACTTAAATGCAATCTTGAAAATAAAAAAGAAGAGGTAAATTAGTGAAACACTATCTTTTTAGGATGTAGCTAAACTTTTCAACTATCAAGTAAGATCAGGCTTTCTGATGTTGAAACATAGCTCACACACTAATGTTTGGTCCAGAAAAGTATTACTATGTTTAAATTAAGATAGTCTTTTGTGAATCTTGGTATTATTTACTGTCATTGGTTTTCTAAAACACATTTAACAAATAGTGGTAAGGCTTTGTGGTCCATGTCCAAACAAACACATTGCTTCATGAGTTTTATTTCTCTTGGCTATACATTTTATGTAAAATGCTCAAGATTGTTTTACTTTTGCTTTGAACCATAAAGTTCATTTCAAGTTAATTTATTATTATACGCTTCTCTACCAACTCTGTCTTATGGTTTTTAGGTTGCTAGAATGGAAGAACAAATGAATGGTTTGAAAACGTCAAATGAGCATCTTCAAAAGCATGTGGAGGATCTGTTGACTAAACTGAAAGAGGTATACAGATAATCACTTTAAGATCTTTTTCTTGCACGAAAATAGTAATATGAAACTGTTTATAAAATTATTTTATATTTTAAAATAGCTTTTTACCATGCCAGGGTAAATGTAACTAGGCTAAAAATAGGATTAGAAATAATAATTATATGCTATATCCAGAATACTGTTTAAAAAACTTTGTTGGATTAATTTCAGTATCATTGAACTGTTCCACTTTATAAAGATGCTTATAATTTATCTTTGCTTTGGAAGTTGGTTTTTATTTTACTATTTTAATCTTTTGCCTGTCCATTTTAAAAAAGTAAAATTTTTTTCAATCTTGGCATTTGATAAACATTACAAGTTTGTGGTCAAAGTAGGTTATTGTAATTAGGTTCTTTTTTTAGGCCAAAGAACAACAGGCCAGCATGGAAGAGAAATTCCACAATGAATTGAATGCTCACATAAAACTTTCTAACCTTTACAAGGTAAGTACTCTTATCAAGAATTTTACAAGCTAATATTACATTAGTGGCTGTTTATTATATGACACTTTGGATTTAATTTTTAGAGTGCTGCTGATGATTCAGAAGCAAAGAGCAATGAATTGACCCGGGCAGTAGATGAACTACATAAACTTTTGAAAGAAGCTGGAGAAGGTAAGAGTTAAAATTATTGGGAAGAATATCTTGTTTTTGGATAGAAGGTAACTTTTTTTCCTTCATGAATATATTGTTGGGTTTGAAGTCATTGCAACTTTCCCCCCCTTTTTAAAAAAT
>NW_006400068.1:582580-630261 GCF_000299155.1 Elephantulus edwardii
TGATAATCATAATGCCCTAAACTATATTAATTTTAAACTATTCTCTCCATCTGCTTCAGTGTAGTAAACATAATTTATCCAGTTTTTCTCAGTCCTACCCCCACCCCAATGTCAGCAACTTTTATTAGAGTAAAATACCCATATAAAAGAGCTGTGCATTAAGAAGTGTATAATCATATGTTTGCAGATGCTATATTTGAAGAAATTGATGGCTCTTGCTCACTCTTTCATTTCATAGCTTTATATATGATTTTCTCATTTCTAATGAGAAAATTACCCTGCATTTTTGAAACCTACGCTTTTATTACTACTTATGGATTTGTAGTTAGAATAATCAATAAGTAAGTCGTGCTTATTACATATTTAAAAAGATTGTTGCCATTGAGTCAATTCCACCTCATAATGACCCTGTTAGGCAGAATAGACCTGCCCTATAGGGTTTCCAAAGCTGTAATCTTTATGGAAATAGATCGCCAAATCTTTTTTCCACGGATATGAATGAAGGATTGGCTTTTTGCTTTCCTGCTGAGTGCTTAAACACAACAGTGTTTAAGGCATTTTATGTTACTAATAGAATATTGCAAAGTCCTACATTTCCTTAAATGGTTTTTTTCTTTAGCATATTGTTAATGTTCCTAGCATATTGTTATGTGCTATTGGGTTGAAACCAACTCTTAGCTAATCATCCAGGTTTTCAGAGACCCTAAGTTGCATGAGATTTCCCATCCTTCTACAGAGGCCCTGGTTGCTTTGAACGACATACCTTTGAATTGGTGATACAGTTACTTACCACTAAGCCACCATGTAGTTATGTTATGGTCTCGTAGATCTGTTTTGTATACATCACATTAAAACTCAGAATTGAAATCAAATCTATACCTAGAACCTTTCCCCCCAATTTACCTTTTTTTATCTTGCACTATAAATAAAATTCATCAAAAGAAAAAACATGCTTACTAAATAACGACCCTTAAGGAAGTAGGATCACAGAGAGAGCTTTCAGTTGGTATTATCTGCTGGCAACCATTCTAGAATTTAATGTCTGCTGCAGAGAGGAGTAATAATACTATTGGGAGGTCTGGTGATTTAAGTTCAATCAAATAACAATTCACAGCCACCTTGTGAATGGCGGATTTAAACCTTGTTCTTTACTATGTTGTCTTAATCATCTCTGATACTCTTTGAATCCATTGATACAGCTGCTGTGTCAAATCCGTCTTGTCAAAGGTCTTCCTCTCTTTCCATAAAACCATCCAAGCACAGATGTCTTGTTCTAAGGATTGGCCCCTCTAACAACATGCCTAAAGTATATGGGATGAAGTTTTGCTATCTTTACCTTTAAGAAGCGTCGTGGTTGCACCTTGTCAGAGACTGACTTGTTCTTTTGACAGTACATGGGATAATAAGTACTCGTCTCCAACATCAAAATTTGAAGGCATCACTTCTTATGTCATCCTTACTCAATGTCCAACTTTCAGCTGCAAAGGAAATAATATATAAGCAAGCCCATGACTTGGATCCAGAACACCTTGTCTTTAAACTCAATTATACTGCTCTTTAGCAATGTCTGTGACAGCACATTTTTCCAATGCAAAGACATGTTTTGATTTGTTGATTGCTGGTAATTGTGGCGCTAGATAAGACGAAATCATTGGCAATCTCAATCCTTTTTCCATATATCATGATGTTGCCTCTTGGTCTAGTAGTAAATACTTCTGTTTTCTTAATGTTGAGATGTAATTTGTATTGTAGGCTGTAGTCCTTGATCTTCCACATCAAGTACTGTATGTCCTCTTCACCTTTCAGTAACAAAGTTGTATCAACTGCATAACACAGGCTGATGATGAGTTTTCCTCTGATCGCAGATGCATCATTCTTCTTCATACAGTCCAACTTTTTGTAGGATTTGCTCAGCATACAAATTGAATAGGTCTAGAGAAAGATGCCGCCTTTATGCACACTTCTCTTGATTTTTAAACTATGCTGTATACTCTTGCTCTGTTCGACCTACAGCTTCTTAGTCTCGATATAGGTCTGGTTTCACATGAACACAGCTAAGTGTTCTGGAATCCCTTTTTTTTCAAAGTTAGTCAGATAGTCATACTTGTAGTATTCTCTTCTTCCATCTGATGTAATCAATAATATTTATCCTTCATGCCACAGCCTCTTATAAATCCAGCTAAAATATCTGACAGTTCTCTGCTGACTTCTCTGACCATGGGAGGAGATTTCCTGTCCTCCTCTGGAACAGTGGTGGCTTTAAATAAACTATGTGCTTTTGGGATGGCAGCTCAGCTTCTTACCAGTAGGCCACTAGAGTTCCCTAAGTCACTTTTAGGTGGAGTAACTCTTCCATCTTCTTTTTGATGCTTCCCGCTTTCTTGAAGATTTTGCCCATGTTGTTGTTGTGGTGGTGTACTGTCATCGGAACCGAGTATCCAGCAGATTTTTCAGAGGCAATGAATCTCATGTGAGGAGATTGCCCAACCTTCTCAGGCCATGTATTTGTTCTTCTATTTTTCAGCTTGAGAAATCCTGAGCTAACTCTTCCTTTTTTCATTTTCTAACTCAAGCTTTTTGCACTTTTCATTTTGACACTTTGTCTTCTCAGACTAGCCTTTGAAATTTGGTGGCTTTGTGGGAAGGAATTATTATACCAACTAAATGACAGGCAGGTTGAATCCACTAGCTGTCTCCTATGCATTTTATAGCCTCTGAAAACTAGCTGGAGGGTCAGTTAATTTGTTGTTTCCAACTGCAGACACGTAACAAAAACATTTTGTGAGCTGCCAGACTATATTAAATTTGTTTGATATTCTGTCTTCAAAAATGTTTTTAGCCAACAAAGCTATTCAGGATCATCTTCTAGAAGTGGAAGGATCTAAAGATCAAATGGAAAAAGAAATGCTTGAGAAAATAGGGAAACTGGAAAAGGAACTAGAAAATGCAAATGACCTACTTTCTGCCACAAAACGTAAAGGTATGAATAATAGGAGAGTTATATTATTTTAAATACTAGGACTACCTTACATAATTGACTAATAATATTTCTCCACTATTCTGTGATTTAGGTAATTATGTTAAATTATGTTACAGTAGATTATTAAAATGCATTTTTGGAAATTAATATTCTTTATTGAGTTATCTAAGTACTAGTTGACCATACAGAATTATAATGTCAATTTCCATGATAGTTTTACATATATTTACTACATAATTTCTAATAGTTTGGGTTTATATGATTATATCTTAGAATCTTTATAATATTATCACAAAGCAAGTGTTACTTGTGTTGAAAGAAAATGGTGATAAATTAGAGTTGGCAAAATGTTTCACAACAGAGATTAAATTTGTGTATGTGACACAGGAGCCATTTTATCGGAAGAAGAGCTTGCAGCCATGTCTCCTACTGCAGCAGCTGTCGCTAAGATAGTGAAACCTGGCATGAAATTCACTGAGGTAAGAGTGGTATTAAATCTTCCTAGTTCTCTTTAGCAGTAGTGCTCAGCTCTCTCTGAAGCATTATTTTCCTTTAAAAATATTCTTATATCATTTGATACAGTAAATATCCTAAGAAAGAGTTTATTGACTACCTAGTCCTGTTATGTATTGTCAAGGTGAAACTGACTCATAGATGATCTTTCAAGTTTTTAGACACAACAAATTGCACAGGAAGAGATTGCCTATCTTTCTTTCATGGAGCAACTGTTGGAGTCATACTCTGAGTTGGCAGTGCAATTCCTTATCACTAAGCCACCAATGCTAACTTATATAGAACACACGCACATAATCAACATGTCAATCTTATATAACTGCTCAATGTTTATGAAGAAGTTAGGCAGGTTATGTTGTTGTCAAGATTATAAAGATTTCTTTTATACTTTCAGCTATATAATGCTTATATGGAAACACAAGATCAGTTACTTTTGGAGAAACTAGAGAACAAAAGAATTAATAAATATTTAGATGAAATAGTGAAAGAAGTTGAAGCCAAAGCACCAATTTTGAAACGCCAGCGTGAAGAATATGAACGTGCACAGAAAGCGGTGGCAAGTTTATCTGCTAAACTTGAACAAGCAATGAAGGTTAGTTACATTACTAAATTTTGGCTGTTAAAAAATACAGATAAGGTATTACTTACCTAGTTTCATACGTATTTAGATGAAAAAAAGATATACATAAGCTTTTTTCCATGATACATGGTAATTATGCCATGGGAAGCTCATTACGTTATTAAATCTAACCACAAGATGTCTTCCTTTCATTAACTAAAATTATTTTATATTTTTAAGGCTATTTATACTTTCTTTTCTTTAGAATGCTTTTGTTGACCATGAATAACAATCTTGTAATGTCTTCATAATAGAATTCTAACTGAGCGTGTTATGCTTTGTCTAACAATTCTGGTGGTTTGTCTATAAATAGTACTGTTTAATCAGGAAACGCCAGGGATGCATCCTGTCTCCATACTTTTTCAGCATGTGTGCAGAGCAGATTATCCGAGAGGCTGGGCTCTTTGAGGAGAATTATGGCATCAGGATTGGTGGAAGATCTATTAACAATCTGCGTTATGCAGATGACACAACCCTGCTTGCTGAAACCGAGGAGGACCTCATGCACTTGCTGCGAAGGGTCAAGGACTGCAGCCTTCAGTATGGACTGAGGCTCAATGTCAAGAAGACAAAGATTCTCACCACTGAACCAGTTGGCAGCGTCAGGATGGATGGCAAAGAGATTCAGATTGTTCACAGCTTCAGTTTGCTCGGCTCCACGGTCAACACTCTTGGCACCAGCAGTCAGGAAATCAAAAAGTGTATCGCGATGGGAAAGTCTGCTGTTAGGGACTTCTCTAAAGTACTCAGGAGCAATGTAGACTAAGGTGCGCCCGATACAGGCCATGGTCTTTGCAATCGCTTGTTATGCATCAGAGAGTTGGACAATGACTAGGGAGGACAGAAGGAGAGTGGATGCTTTTGAGCTATGGTGCTGGAGAAGGGTACTGAATGTACCATGGACTGCCAGGAAAACAAACAGATTCATCTTGGAGAGGATTAAACCAAGCTACTCCTTGGAGGCAAGGATTCTGGGGCTTCGTCTGACATACTTTGGACATGTTGCTAGGAGGGATGGGTCCTTGGAGAGGGACATCATGCTTGGGAGGGTGGAGGGACAGCGCAGGAGGGGAAGACCCTCTATGAGATGGATTGATTCAGTGACTGGGGTAATCGGGATGGGTGTGTCAGAGGCAGTGCGGTTGGCGCAGGATAGAGCAGGGTTTAGGGCTGTTGTGCATAGGGTCGCTATGAGTCGCAAACTACTCGATGGCACATAACAACAGCAACAATCAGGAAACAATCCATTGTCATTGATTTAATTTCGACACTTAACAGCTCTGAAATAATAGTGTGTTACTGCGCCATAGGGTTTGTAATAATGTAGAATGTAGATCTTTATGGAAGCCGACTGCTAAATCTTCATCCTATGGAGTGTAACCCTTTTGATTAGTAATCACACGCCTTAACCATGTGGCACAACCGCTCATAGTTGTACCATAGTATGCCTTTTTTTCCCCTTTTTTAAAAGTGAAGTTAAGCTTTTACAGTCTTTTTTTCTATAAACAAAGTTACAGTACATGTATATGGGACCTCCTAGCATAGTCCTCCCCTCTTTCACTAGAACTTTCACTTAACTGCTGACAATCTACCAGGGAGGGGCCAAAAATATAAAAATAACACAGTCAACCTAAACAAATCCACAAAACCAGTGATGGGTCTTGGCTATTCCCTTCCTCCACCCCTTTTTTAAAAATACAAAGACTAATTCTCTTTTGTCAGCTTGTCCATGAGCTCCTGTGTGCTGTACTCACCCACATTAAGCACTCTCAACAGCATGCACACATAAGCAGCACCTTGCAGACTCGGACCCCCAACCCTGGAAGTCTGCAGCACCAGAGCCCTTTGTTTTCACTCCTCTGTTTCTTTAAAGTTCTCACCTATTTTCAAAGCTCTGCTTGATTTCTAGCAGATACCTTCAGAGACCGCCTAGAGCCTGATATTTTTCAGTTGAAAAAGCAATTCTAGGAAAGGGGTCACTAGTGCTGATTGCCTGTTTTTGTGGAAGTATGCCTTTTTAAAGTCTGTCAGATTTTGGCAAATAATTCTAAGGATTATTACTATTTTAGGGGTCTTTAGGTACTAGAAGTGCCAAGAATATTCTTATATAACTTCTTAACCATTATTTTCTAATAGCTAACTTTAAACGTAAAATTTATACTGTTGGAATTTTTTCTTTTAATTGTGTGTGTGTGTGTGTGCCGTCAAATCAGATCTGACTGGTACAAGAGGAGATTGTCCCTCCTTCTCTGGCAGAGCATCTGGTGGATTTGAACCATGTACCTCTGGGGTTGCAGTGCATCTTCTTGCCACTAGGCCACCAGAACTCTCCTTGGAATTTTTTCTTTTGTTGTTATGTGACATCAAGTTGCCTACAACTCATAGCGACCCTGTGTACAACAACCCTAAATCCTGCCCTATCCTGTGCCAATCTCACTGAGTCTCTCTGACACACCTATCCCATTATACAGTCACTGAATCAATCCATCTCATTGAGGGTCTTCCTCTTCTGTGCTATCCCTCCACCCTCCCAAGCATGACGTCCTTCTCCAAGGACTGGTCCCTCCACTCCTTTGAAACATGTCAAAGTATGTCAGACGAAGCTTCAGAATTCTTGCCTCTGAGGAGCAGCCTGACTTCACCCTCTCCATGATAAACCTGCTGTTTTCTTAGCAGTCCATGGTACATTCAATACTCTTCTCTAACACCAAGCTCAAAGGTATCAATTCTCCTTCTATCCTCCCTAGTCACTGACCAGCTCTCTGATGCATAGCAAGTGATTGCTAAGACCATGGCATGTATCGGGTGCACCTTAGTCTCTGAACTGACATCATTGCTCTTAAGTACTTTAGCGAAGTCTCTAACTGCAGACTTTCCCATTGCAATACATCTTTTAATTTCTTGGCTGCTGGTGCCAAGAGTGTTGACTGTGGAGCCAACCAAACTAAAACTGAACAACCTCAATCTCTTCACCATCCATCATGGTGCTGCCAATCGACCAGTGGTGAGAATCTTTGTTTTTTTGGTATTGAGCCTCAGTCCATACTGAAGACTACAGTCCCTGACCTACTGCTTCAGGTCCTCCTCAGTTTTAGCAAGCAGGGTTGTATCATCTGCATAACACAGATTGTTGATGAATTACCCTCTAATCCTGATGCCACATTTTTCCTCATAGAGCCAAGCCTCCTGGATAATCTGTTCTGCATAAAGATCTTTTTTTGTTAATGAATTTAAAAACAAAACCAAACACAAACTCATTTCATCTAGTCCAAGCCTCCTTTGGATTAGTAGTGCAACTTTTTAATGACTAATCAGAGATTTTTGGAAAACAGTATTCTCTTAGTACTGTAAGAGTTAATTTTTTTTTTATTTTTAGGAGGTTCAAGGAAATAATTTGTGTCGTCTATTGTTCTTATGTCTTCCTTCTCTTTGAAAAAGTTAATTTTTAGTTTTTACTGAAAATTAAATCTGTACTATTGTGGATTGTAATATTGAAGTTATCCCAAATTCAGGTAATTGTGTCTCGTAGACTCTTCTTTCTAAATCAGAGAAAGTTTCATGGTTTTTCTGTGACTGAGAGTAATGATTTTTTTTTTAATATCATCTATCTACCCAAACCCCCCAATTTGAAAACAAGTACCTGAATCTAATTAGGTCTTTGTTTTCTCATTGTTGATTGACATTACTAAGCTTTATTTGCTATTTTAAGCTCTTACTATATAATTTTCAAATAGTTCTGTTTAATAAGTTTTTTTTGGAAATATTTTTTAATTTGCTTATTAGGTGGCAGTGGGGGTTCAGATAGTAAGGATGACAGAAGAATCATTGATGACTTTGGATGTTGATGTTGGAGAAGAGGACTGACTATCCCATAGACTACCAAAATAATGAATGATATGTCTTAGAGAAAGTTGATATGTCTTAGAGAAAGTTCAGCCAGAGGACTTAATAGTTTAGAGGAAGGATGACAAAGCTTTGTCTCACATAGTTTGGGCATGTTACTGGTTATTGTTGTATACCATCAAGTCAGAACTGACCTATGGCTTAACCCTCCAGTGGGTTTTCAGAGGCAGTAAAATCACACAGGAGGAGATGGCTCATCCTTATCTTGTAGGGTACTGTTGGTTTCGAACCATGGACCTTTACATTGGCAATGCAGTTCTTTACCACTAAGCCTCCAGAGTTCACTGGGTATTTTGTTAGGAGGGACTATATCTTGGAAAGAGACATTATTCTTGTAAAGGTAGAGAGTCAGCAAAAGAGAAGATGATCCTCAACAAGATCGATTGACACAGGGAATGGAGGAGCACTGAGGTCGAGTATGTCAGGTAATAATGAGGATAGCACAGAACAGGACATGGTTCAGATCTGTTATTTTAGGGTTACAATGAGTTGTACTCAACAACACCCCACAACAACAGCAAGGGGGTTCTGCTTAAATTTGAAGATATCCCTAGGAAGAAAGTAATATTCAAGTAATAGTAGCTGTTCATCATAGGGGGAGGGAAGAACCCTTATTTCTTTGTTAACAATAACAGTAATAGAAAGGTCCTTAATAGGACTCTTTTTCCCCTCGTAATTGTTCAGAGTCTTACCTTCTATATTTTTATAGGGTAATCAATCCTAAACATATATCATGTGTCTTCCATTCTCGAATCGGTCACACTTATTTGGCTCTTTTTGTTCTGTAGCCAAATTACTACTTCTTCGTCTTCCATTTTAACTCAGTTGATTTTTACTACTCTTTCAAGGGGTTTTGCCCCCTTCATTTTTAGTATTTTACTCCTGTTGAAATAGTTACACATTTAGGACAATATGTTCTAGTATACTTTCAGCACCTGCAAAAATATGATCTTTCTCTATTATTAAAAGTAGTAGTAAGAGGTGTTTATATGAAAAGAATACATTTAAGAAGCAAAATTTGCTTGAATTTCAAGTAAAACATTAAAAATTACAGAGATATTTTGTGTTTATAACAATCTCCTTAAAACTTTGCCACTAAATCGCTAATAATAGTGTGCTTTGACACTTCACAAAATAACCTCTTGGTCTCAGCTTTGTAACATTGTCTGTGGCATCTTAAATTTCTGATGATATGTTCTTTATAAATCAAGTCTTTTACTTATCTACCTCGTGGGATTTTTTTGCTTTTTTACTTCATGTGTATTTTCATTTGACCTCTTACTAGTCACTGTCTTTGTCTGAGTCAACAAAGCTTTTGACAGTATTTGTGACATCATTTGATAATAAGCTAGGACTTTGTTGTAGCTTTAAGATTCAAATTGACTGAATGGAGTGGGGGACTAAATTATCTATTTTCACTTAATAAGTAGTAGTAGTGTAATTGAGAAGCATGCAAATATTTATATAGAATTTCACCTAGAGATTATTATTTCAATGAATTTTTTATGTCTTTAGTACCATGGTATTTGCACACTATATATTTTTATTCATGTATCTGCTTTTGTTTAAGAAGAAAATACAAAATTTTTATTTTAAAGGAAATTCAGCGGTTACGGGAGGACACAGATAAAGCAAACAAAGACACTTCTGTACTTGAAAAAGACAATCAAAGAATGAAAATACAAATAAAAGATCTTTCACAACAGGTTTGAATTTTTTGTGAATTAGGTTTGATTTTTGGGTTTTCTTAAATTTTAGCCTGTTTTAATTTTTAAATTTGACTTCCTGGTAATACTATTATGCTTTTTTTACACCTATCCATTTAGCAAGTAAATTTGTTTGCTTATGTAAGATAAAACTACCATATATGAACTTTCAGTTATTTACATTGTAGCACACTTGCAGATTAATGTATTGTCATCTTACTTACTCCCCCTCCACCTTCTTCCTTGAAATGTTTGATAAATTTTTAGATTAATTTTAGTAAGTAAAATAGTCAAAGATAAATAAATGTCATCTGATTTTTAAGTGCAGTTAACAGACTTATCTTTTCACTATATGTATAAATGCATGCATGTATATATATTCTACCACTACTTTTTTTAATTAAGAAACACTATATCTGTTTTTCCACCTAATTCTTTGTTAAACCCACAATAAGAAATGTTTCAACAGTAGAATTATATACCTGTTATTTTATTTAAAAATCTGATTTCTGTGCTATGTGCCTGCCTTGCCTTAAAATTGTAAATGCACACACAAGGCTTTATAGGTGTATGTCTGGTAATTGTTTTTAAAAGAATCAACCTAGATCCTAGTTTTCTGATACTATAATTTGATTACTTTTCAAAAAAACCCAGCTATTTGATTATATATTTGTATATAAATTAAAAATAAATTTGTTTCATTAATACTATCATCATTGAATTATAATACTTAAAAATTAGTTTGCTTTTTTTAAGGTCATAATTTATGTAACTATCAATTTAAATTATTTAAAAACAGCATTTCATTTTAATCTTTTCATGTTCTAAACAACTTCTGAATTAAAACTAGTGGTACTTGGTAACATTATAACTTTTTATTTTTTTAGATTAGAGTGCTTTTGATGGAACTTGAAGAAGCAAGGGGTAACCATGTAATTCGTGATGAGGAAGTAAGCTCTGCTGATATAAGTAGTTCATCTGAAGTCATATCACAGCATCTGGTATCTTATAGAAATATTGAGGAGCTGCAAGAACAAAATCAGCGACTCTTAGTGGCTCTTAGAGAACTTGGACAAACAAGAGAAAGAGAAGAACAAGAAACAACTTCATCTAAGTAAGCATTTGACTACTTAAGATTGTTAAGTAAACATAGGACACTGGTTTCCCTATTTTAACTGTTGTGTACTGAAAGTGTAGTTAATTACAGGGGAGTAAAACTTGAGTAGCATACCAATAACAATAGTTCTACTCTAAAGGACCCACAGTATGAGTAAGGTGGAGAAAAATTAGATTTAGTAGAATGTAATTAGTTCTTGAGTAGATAAAACACTTTTATCTATAGAAGCACCTTCATTAAAGTGAAAATCTAGCTTAGAGTTCAGAGGATGTACAAGGTTTTATGCAGAAGATACTAAACTGAATAGTAATGGATATGTAAGAATTCTTCAAGCAGAATATAGATTTTCTTTTTTCCCCCATCCTTTAATTGGTGGTGATGGAGGTGGAAGATAATTAACTTTAAAAGCAAGAAGACTACTATTTGATTTGAGTGGAATTGATTGTATTTTTTACAGACAAATATTTTAAGGTATCTTGAGTCTCTTATTGTAGGAGTTTAAATCATGGGCTTGCACAATTTGATGGATGGTCATGGTGAAGGAAATGGGAAAGACCCGGTGTGAAAATAGTGTATTTGAACTTTGTAAATAAATCCATATAAAATATATAAAAAAAAATTCTTGAAATATTAGCAATAGAAAAAAGGAAGGGTAAGCAGATGAAAATTCCATGCTTAATGCAAGATAATAACATAGTTGATCACTTTACGGTAAAGATGATAATTATTAAACCTAATCTCAGACCTGTGAAACTTATTTTGTTTCTTACAGGATCACTGAACTTCAACTCAAACTTGAAAGCTCTCTCACTGAATTGGAACAACTCCGTGAGTCACGTAAACATCAGATGCAGCTTGTTGATTCTATAGTTCGTCAGCGTGATATGTACCGTATTTTGTTGTCACAAACAACAGGAGTTGTTATTCCATTACAAGGTAAATTTTTTCCCATTCCATCTTAAAAGTTTCTAAATAATGGTTTGTAATATTATTTTAATAGTTCTATAGTATCTATTACGAGATTGACTTTTCTACATAAGAAAAATGCTTGGTTTTGCTTAACCAAGCAAAACTACTGTTAATAGGTTGTTTAGTAAATTTCCATATTTTATTGGTGGTATAATCTTTTATTGACGTAAGCCTAGCCTACTTGATTACCATTGTTCTTATTGCACAGCACTTGTCTGTCAGTTTGCTATGCTGAGGTAACTTGTGGGTTGCTTTGTGATACTGAAAGCTATACCACCAGTTTGTCAAATGCACTAACGGTCACCTTAGCAGACAAGTTTTAGTAGAGCTCCCTGATTTAAGATAGATAAGGAAGCAGCATTTACCTTCCATTTCTTAAATAGCAGGCCTCTGAAAACCCTACTCAAAACCCTTACTCAAATAGGTGTTCCAGAAGCTAAAACAAAAGAGGAGGAAATTGACGATGTTAACAAAATTTGCAGTCAGAAAGTGATTGAACATGGAATCGATGAATTAATGATAAGTAGTGACTAGAATGTAAAAGTTGGAAACAAGGAAGAATGAATAGTATTCGAAAAGTACAGACTTGGTGACAAAAATAAGATTGGACATAGAAATTATATCAAATTTCATAGGTTCAGTGATTTCTTTATCACAAATAAATTTTTTTTAAAAATACGAACAGTGACCTTACACATGGATCTCACCTGATGGACTGCATAGGAAACAGATTGACTACATCTGTGTGAAGAATTGCTTGAAAAACTCTAATGCAAAACAATACCAAGTGCTAACTGTTGAACAGACCATCAATTACTCATGTTCAAGTTCAGATTGAGGCTGAATAAAATTAGAACAAGAGCATGAGAACCAAAATAGAATCTTGTTTCTGTTCCACTTGAATTTAAAAATTATCTTAAGAATAAATTTGAAGCATTGAACACCTATGACTGAAGACCAGATGAGTTGAGGGATGACGTGAAGGATATCATCGGTGAAGAGACCAAAGATTACTACAAAGATAGAAGAAACAGATAAAACCAAAATGTTGTCAGAAGAGACCCTGAAAATTGCACTAGAGTGTTGAAAAACCAAAGTAAAGGGAAGGTAAGCTGAAGTAAAAGCTAAGCAGGCTATTTCAAAGGGCAGCTTGAGAAAACAAAGTGTTACGACGGAATGGTTAGAAAGCTAGAATTTGAAAAGAAAACGGGAGGAACTTTCTTGATACTCTCAAGCTCAAAGAACTGAGAAACCAGGTCTTGAGTTGCAATACTGAGTGATGCTATGGACAAAATCTTGAATGGTTCAAGAAACATCAAAAGAAGGTGGAGATAATTCATAGAATCATTTTCCCTAAAAAATTGGCTGACACTGAGTAGTAGCATATAATCAAGAGCCAACGGCAATAAAGGAAGTTCAAGCTACAGTGAAGGTATTGGTAAAAATAAAAAAGGTATCAATAGGATACCAGTTGACATTTCAGCTGACAGGTGTAATCCTAGACATGCTCACCAGTCTGTGCCAGGAAATTTGGATGACAGCTGCCTGACCAACTTAACTGGAAGAGATCCATGTTTTTTCTCACGCCCAAGAAAGGTGATCCAAGAGAATTTGGAAATTATCAAATTCTTATCGTTTCTATTACATGGAAGCATAATACTGCTGAAGATAATTTATAAACCACTAGAACAGTATGTAGAGAATTGCCAGAATTTCAAACTGGATTAGAAGAAGTCTTGAACCCCCAGGGATATCATTGCTGATACCAGAAGGATCCTGACTAAAAGCAAAGAATACCAGAAACATATATGTCTCTGCTTTGTTGATGCACATTTGATTGTGTGAATCATAACTACTTTTGGCTCACATTAAGAATAGAAATTCCAGAACATTTAAATTATGCTCATATGAAATCTTTACCCAAACCAGGAGATTGTTGTGCAGACCTACATGGTTTAAAATTAGAATAATATGTGTCATGGTTATATTCTTTCTCCATATATAATTTGTGAGCTGAGCAAATTATTTGAGAAGCTGGATCTTAGAAGAATGTGGCATCAGGATCGGAGGAAGTCTCATCAGTAAAACCTACATTATGCAGATGACAGAACCTTTCTTGCTAAAAGGTGGTTGTAGGACTTGAAGGCAGTTATTCCAGAAGACCCAAGAATACAGCCTTAAATGTGAATTGCATCTCTGAGTCAAAAAAAATAAAAATCTCATCGCTGAATTGATAAAAAACATTAGGATAGATAGGAAAAATGAACAATTTCATTTTACTTGAATCCAGAGTAAACATCCTTAGTACCAGGAAATTAAGAGATGTATTGCACTGGGTAAGTCTGCAGTCAGGGACCTCTAAATCATTGAGGAGTAATGATGTGAGTCATTTGCTGTGCATCTAAGAGTTGGACAGTGAATAAGGATGACAGAAGAATTGATGCCTTTGAGCTGTGATGTTGGGAGAAGGGCACTGAACATCCCATGGACTGCCAAAAGAAAAAAACAATTAGAAGGTGTAGCCAGAGTGTTCCTTGGAAGCAAAGATGATGAATATTTGTCTTACATACTGTAGGCATCTTGCTTGGCCAGCCTGTTCTTTGGAGAAGTGACATCATGTTTAGAAAGATGGTTGGGTTAGCAAAGGAGAGAACAAACCTCAGCCATTTGGATTTGATACAGCGACTATAGATAGCAAGGGACTTGAACATGTCATAGACGGCGGGGATGGACAAGGTTCAGATCTGTTGTTTAAAGGCTCATTGGTCAAACTGGACTCAGTGGCACCTGAAAACAAAAGCCTACTGGATTTAGTATTGCTGTAGTTACATAAGGAGCCTGTTGACATAGTATGTAACATGTCAGAGTGCTTACTGTAAGAATTCAGATGTTCATAGGCTTGAGGAAAAAGTAAATCTTGAAGATATATATCCTTTTAAATCCATTTAGAGGATCACCATGAGTCAGTATAGTAGTTTGTCAGTAGTAGGTTTGGGTTTGGCTTTTGATAGCTACCTAGAAGAAAGCCCATTGTACATCTGATTTGTCTTTATTACTTTTCCTGAAGCTTCAAATTCAGATGATACCTCTCTTACATCAACTGCAAAACGTACAAGTACATCCCAGTCTGTTTCCACTCCTACACCAGTACCTGTTACTGAGTCCACAGAAGCTATAGAAGCTAAGGCGGCCCTTAAACAGGTAAAGTTTACATTTCTGTTACTGAGTTAGGTTTTAGCGCAACTGAGTACATCTTCTCATGATTTCTTTTCTTTTTAGTTACAGGAAATTTTCGAGAACTTCAAAAAGGAAAAAGCAGATAATGAAAAGATACAAAATGAGCAACTTGAGAAGCTTCAAGAGCAAGTAACAGATTTGCGATCACAAAATACCAAAATCTCTACCCAACTAGATTTTGCTTCTAAACGGTAAATTTCTGTTTATTCAAAGACAAATAAGTTATAAAAGTTACTCTTCAGTAAAAAGTTGTGAGGGTTTTTTAATTAAGAAAAATATGAAAAGGGAAAAGAATAGTGGATTAAGTATGCTTGAATGGAAGGTTCTGAGGTCAGAGAATGAAAAAAAGATTAAAAGAGTTATTTTCCAAACCATGTTCTCAGAGTGAGAAGTAGTAATTCGTCTTTTCAGTATTGATTAATGAATGGCTCTACAGAGAATTGCTAAAAGGGCTGTATAGTTTTGGGGAAGTCCGTAGGGAATTGTGCTGCGAATTAAAAGTCATTCCTCTCTGGTAGTTCAAATCCGCCAACGAGAGAAGATGAGCAGGTTTATCCCGTGTGATTTATAGCTTAAGAAACCCAAGTAGAGAGTCAGTTATGATTTGATTCCTATTTCCCAGCAATGAGAAAGAAACGTAGTTACTTATAATTTGAAGTTTGTGTCTTTGGTTTTCCAGTAGCGCAAGTTGAATGGGCCTAGCATGTTTAGGATTTTAAATACTTGTTTGTAACTGAGGAGAAAATTTGAGGAAAATCCATTCAGGTGGGGCTGAGTAGTTAATGAGGGGAGAATTTAATTTCTTGGTAACTTACAAAGTAATAATAATAATTTCATTCCACTGATAGATGATGTTATATTTGTTAAGTTCTCAATTACCAAGCCATAATTGACTTTTAGAGTACATGATTAAACTTTATTGGTAGTTTAAGGATCTAATTGGCATTAATAAATCTAACATTTCAACACTCTAAAATCAAAAGTACATTGTGTTTTGGGGGTGGTGGTTTTTTGGTTTTTGTTTGTTTTTTTGAAAGTAATGCACAGAGTCACTGTATCAGGAGGAATTCGGTGACACAGAAGAATTTCGTGAGAGAACATAAGAGCAAGAGCCTGTGGTGATGAAGGAGGAAGTTCAAGTTGCTCTGAAAGTATTGGCAAAAAACAAAGCTGCAGGAGTTGACGGCATACCCATTGACATATTTCAACAGACACTGCCCTGGATGTGCTCACTAAGTTGTGCCAAGAAATCTGGAGGACAGCCAGCTGGCCAACTGCCTCGAAAAGATCGATATTTGTTCCCATCCCAAAGAAAGGTGACCCAACAGAGTACAGAAATTATCAGGCAATATCATTAATATCACATGCAAGCAAGATTCTGAAAATTATCCAAAAACGTTTGGAACAATATGTCAGCAGAGAACTGCCAGATGTGCAGGCTGGATTTAGAAGAGGTCGTGGTACTAGGGATATTATAGCTAATGTTAGATGGATCTTGGCAGAAAGCAGAGAGTACCAGAGGAATGTCTTATCTGTGCTTCATTGACTATGCAAAGGCTTTTGACTGTGTGGATCACAACAAGCTGTGGCTGACTGAGAAGAATGGGAATCCAGAACATTTAATTGTGCTAATGCGAAACCTATATTTGGATCAAGAGGCAATTGTCAAGGCAGAGCAAGGAGACACTACATGGTGCAAAATCAAGAAGGTGGTCCATCAGGGATGTATTCTGTCTCCATAACTTTTCAATCTGTATGCAGAACAGATCATCCGAGACGCTGGGCTGTACGAGGAGGAATGTGGCATCAGGATTGATGGAAGAGTCATCAACAACCTGCGTTATGCAGATGACACAACCCTGCTTGCTGAAACTGAGGAGGACCTGAAGCGCTTGCTGCAGAAGGTCAAGGACTGCAGCCTTCTATATGGATTGAAGCTCAACATCAATAAAACAAAGATTCTCACCACTGAGCCAGTTGGCAGTATGAGTATGGATGGTGAAGAGATCGAGACAACAGTTTTAGTTTGCTTGGCTCCACAGTCAACATTCTTGGTAACAGCAGCCAGGAAATCAAGAGACAAATTGCATTGGGAAAGTCAGCTGTCAGGGACCTCTCAAGTACTGAAGTGCAACCACGTCAGGCTGAAGACTAAGGTGCACCTGATCTGGGCTGTAGTCTTTTGCAATCACTTGCTATGCATCGGAGAACTGGACAGTGAATAGGGATGATAGAAAGAGAATTGATGCCTTTGAGCTGTAGTGCTAGGAGAACAAACAGGTTTGTCCTGGAGAGGGTGAAGCCGGAATGCTCCTTGGAGTCAAGGATTCTGATGTTTCATCTGACATACTTTGGGCATGTTGCAAGGAGGGACTGGTCCTTGAAGAGGGACATCATGTTTGGGAGAGTGGAGGAATGGCACAGGAGAGGAATACTCGATAAGATGGATCGATTCTGTGATTGGGGTGGTGGGAGTGAGTATATTGAAGATGGTGACGTTGGCACAGGACAGAGCAGGGCTCTTGTACATAGTGCCACTATGAGTCACTTCGACTCCATGGCACATAACAGCATAGCTCCATGGTGTAAACTTTCAACAAAATAAGATACAGGATGCTGTTGTGGTTGTTACTGTTATGTGCCATGGAGTCACTTGCGACTCATAACGACCCTATGTATAACAGCCTTAAACTCTGTTCTGTCCTGTGCCAATCACACTGTCTCCGACACACCCATCCCGATTATCCCAGTCACTGAATCAAGCATGATGTCACTCTCCAAGGACCAGTCCCTCCTTAAATCATGTCCAAAGTATATTAGACGAAGCCTCAGAATCCTTGCCTTCAAGGAGCCGCTCGTTTAACTCTCTCCAGGGTGAATCTGTTTGTTTTCCTAGCAGTCCATGGTACCCCCACAACACACTTCTCCAGCACCACAGCTCAAAGGCATCAATTTTCCTTCTATCCTCCCTACTCATTGTCCAACTCTCTGATGTATAACAAGTGATTGTGAAGACCATGGCCTGTATCAGATGCACCTTAGTTTCCAGAGAGATACCATTGCTCTTCAGAAATTTGGAAAGGTCCCTAACAGCAGACTTTGCCATCACAGTACGTCTTTTAATTTCCTGTCTACTGGTGCCAATAGTGTTGACTGTGGAGCAAAGGAAACTAAAGCTGTGAACAATTTAATCTCTTCACCAATGATCCTGATGCTGCCAGTTGGTCCAGTGGTGAGATTATAGAGGGGGTAAAATGATTGAAAAGAATATACTACTAACAGTGCTATAATTGTCTTCAATTGCATTGTTCATTGTGGTCAGTGACACATTGATAGTGTAAATGAAGATTACTATTTGAATAGTGTTGGCATTATTTTGAATATGATTATTAAGTAAGAATGAAGAGTTAACATGAAATAGATGCTTATTTGAACTTAATCACTGCATGTAGAATTTGAAAAAAAATGTTTTACTTTCTTAACCAGCACATTTACTGTATTTAATCATATAAAATTGAACAATTGTTGTATAATTCTTTTATTCATTAAGATAGGGTATTGTATTTCAGTTGCTTATATAGAATTACTTTAATTTTATACAAGCTATGAAATGCTACAAGATAATGTTGAAGGATACCGCCGAGAAATAACGTCCCTACATGAGAGAAATCAGAAACTTACTGCAACAACTCAAAAACAGGAGCAGATCATCAATACTATGACTCAGGATTTGAGAGGAGCAAATGAAAAACTAGCTGTTGCAGAAGTAAGACCAATTTTCACAAATCTGTCTTTTCATTTTTCTTTATTGTAGTTGGCTCTCCTATTTTCAGGATCTGCACAGTAAAACTATTCGGGAGGAATGTGACAACAAAATGGTCAGAACAATCTTTCAAAGGTTAAGGCTAAAGCTAACATTATAATTATATAGCGTTTATTAGGGGTCTTAAATTATTGTTGTTGTTGTTGTTGTTAAGTGCCGTCGTTGCAGGCAACTCATAGCAACCCTATGAAGGAGAGTCCTTGACTCTTGGGTGCCTTTCATCCTCTCTCCAAGTTCATAGGGTTTCCGGAGGCAAGCTATTATGGAAGTGGACGCCACTCCTCCTTCCACGCTTGTTCAATCGGGGAGCTCCACCCCACTGTCAGTCCTCATTGGGTAGCCAACCATTAACGCATTTGACACATCCATGTCACAGTGTTCAGCCTCACAGCAACCACAAGTGACCGCAGGACAGCAACTTGTACACCAGGGCTATACGACCTAGAGGAATGTCTGAACAAAAACAATGAAAGACTGGCCTGAGGGCCGCGAACTAAAAGTCACCCGCCTTTGTCTTGGTCACATCGTTTTCTCTTCGCTAGGCCAGCTGATCTCTTTCTCTCTCTGTTGATGTTATTGTTAAGTGCCGTTGAGTCACAGGCGACTCATAGCGAGTCCTTGACGCTTGGGTGCCTTTCATCCTCTCTCCAAGTTCATAGGGTTTCTGGAGGCAAGCTATTATGGAAGTGGACGCCACTCCTCCTTCCACGCTTGTTCAATCGGGGAGCTCCACCCCACTCTCAGTCCTCATTGGGTAGGCAACCATTAACACATTTGACACATCCGTGTCACAGTGTTCAGCCTCATAGCAACCACAAGTGACCGCGGGACAGCAACTTGTACACCAGGGCTATACGACCTGGAGGAATGTCTTTGTATTTTGATGTCTTTGGGTTCCTGGAACCCTTACTGACTGTAAGTCTAAAAACTGTTCTGTAACGTAAATATTTGAGAGGATCATGGATTAGAGTTCTTACTACTGTATAATTTCCAAAAAGCTAGTTGTGCTAGGTGGTTATTTCTGTTAAGATTGAAAGAGAAAGAAGTTTCTTTTTTTTTCCTTACTAAACCACTATTATAAATTTTCCATTTCACATGAGCTTTAACGTAAATAAATAAACCCACCCCTATTTTTGCTCATAATAGATGATGATGTTATAGGCCATTAAGTTGCTGGCGACTCATAGGGACCCTATGTACAACAGCTCTGAAGCCTGCCCGGTCCTGACCCAGTCTCACTGACTCTGACAAACGTACCCCATTGTCCTACTTATTATATCAGTCAATCTTCATCTGGAGTCTTCCTCTCCTGTGCTGTTCCTCCACCCTTCCAAGAATGATGTCATACTCTAAGGACTGGTCTCTCCTGGCCACATGCCCTAAGTATGTGAAACGGAGCTTCAACTTCTGGTGGCCAATGTCAAGAAGCTACAGTGCTGTCCCGGGGTACGCAGTTCGAATCCACCACATGCGTTGCTGGAGGAGGATCAAGCTCCTGTACCAGTCAGATACGATTTGATGGTACACACACAACTAATAAAATTTAAAAAAAAAAAGAATCCTAACCTCCAAGGAGAAGTTTGCTTTCACCCTCTCCAAGACAGACCTGTGTGTAAAACTAGAGAAATTATATCAGTGTTCAATTTTGAATTTCAACTTGAATACTAAATTAGGTATCATTGAGTTGCGTATAACTCATAGTAGCCCTGTAAACAGCAAATCAGAACCCTGTCCCATGCCATCCTCATCATCTTTGACACACTTGAACCCATTGCTGCAGTCACTGTCAGTCCATCTTGTTGAGAATATTCCTCTCTTTAATGATCCTCTACCTTTCCTAATATCTCTTTTCCGAGGAATAGCTTCTGCTAGCAATATGCCCAAATTACACGAGATGAAGCTTTACCATCCTTGCCTCCAAAGAGTACTCTGGTCACACTTTTTCCTCATGTTGTTTCTATGTTCCATCAAGTTGCTGGCAACTCATAGCAATTCTATGTACAACAGCTCTGAAGCTTGCCCTCTCCTGAGCCAGTCTCACTGATTCGGACACACCTTTCCCACTGAGGAACTCTGGTGACCTAGTGAGAGAGTTGCTCTTCCAGCCTGGAAGCACTCCATTCCCCTCCAGCAGTGTCTCCTTAGGAGAAAGATGGGTAGATACTTCCCATATAATTTACAGCCTCTGAAAATCTGCTGGACAGTCAACTCTTAGGGGTTTTCCCCTCCAGCTAAATACTTAATTTTGTAATGATAAATTCTGTACATTGTTTTACTTTAAAAATACTATTTTTCAGGTCTTTATTAATCATTCTGTGGGCTGTGAGCTAAGTACATAAATTTTCTTCTTTTTGCTTAGAAATTGAAGCTCAAGAGCTGAATTGCTCATTTTGGGGCAGACATAAAAGTATGGATTGATTGAGACCTCAAACCACATTCTCAGATTCGGTTTATATTTAATTCTCTTGGCTGTCTTTTAATTTTGTTTTGCTCCTACTTTGTTATGAGAAGTGGTCAGCAGTGGTTAGTTTAAATGATTTGTTGTAAAAACTTTGAGGATATTGATGTTTCAGAGTAGTGTTCCAGACCCCCCAATAGTCTTTATGAACCCCAAAATTCAACTTAAACTAGATTGTTCAACCGTTTTGCTTTATATTCCTTTATTTCTTATTTGATAATTTTAAATGTAAATTGTTAAGAGAAAATAAAGAATGAGTTATTGTAGTAATGAAATTTTTTTTCCCTTTGAATCTTTTAGTATTACCAATTATTTTTACTTAATTCTTTGTATTTCAACATGAGACTGAAAGCTTTATGTTTTTAATGAAAGAAGATGAGCTCTTCATTGCTTAGTGGTATAAGGAGTTGTACTGCTAATGGAAAGCCACTCAGTTTAAATTCAGCATCTCCTCTGCAGGACATACATAGGCTATATCTTCCGATATGATTTTCAGGCTCTGAAATCATGGAGGGTCAATCAGAAGTTAGTTCTGAGTTGATAGAACATAACAACAATTGACATTAAGAAATGTACCAATTTTAAGATTGTTTTGTTTTATATTTGCTGACTTTTTTATTGATTCGTTTTACCTCAAGGTAAGAGCAGAAAATTTGAAGAAAGAAAAAGAAATGCTTAAATTGTCAGAAGTTCGTCTTTCTCAACAGAGAGAGTCATTGTTAGCTGAACAAAGAGGACAAAACTTACTGCTCACTAATCTGCAAACGATTCAGGTAATGAAAAAAGGAGTATAGGAAAAAAGCATGAAGTTAGGTTTAGATACTGTTCTTTTCCATTTTAGTCATTAACTCTGGTACTTTTGTCTTTATGATGGTTGACATTTTGGGGTTTAGGGCATTTCTGTATTTTAAATAAACATTAAGTATAAAGTGAGGATTGATTGAGATCATGTCATTTACAGTCTTGATCTTCAGGTCTCTATTTACTGGTTCTGGAGTAGCAAGTAGTTGTACTATTAAATAATTTGGGTTTTATTCTAAAATCTAGAAAGCAAAGTAATTATTTTCATATGTTTGGGTTTTGTCTTGTGTTTTTCCTCTGACATAGATATTTTCTTATGAAAAATATTAAAATATTTTACATCTTACGTTCCTCATGTAGAGATTAGTTGTACATTTATCTTTTTTCTATTGCTTTGTTGAATTTTCTTACATAAAATTAAATCTTGTCTGCATTACAGGGAATACTAGAGCGATCTGAAACAGAAACGAAACAAAGGCTTAGTAACCAGATAGAAAAACTGGAAAATGAGATAGCTCATCTAAAGAAGAAACTGGAAAATGAGGTGGAGCAAAGGCATACGCTTACTAGAAATCTAGATGTAAGTCTGTCAGAAGTCTGAATGTGATTTATTTCTGTTCAGTAATTAGGTATGAACACACTGCTATTTCAAGTTGAAATATTTTGAAAAGATAATTACAAAACATAAATTTTCATTACCTCTTTGTGTTGTAAGTTTTGAATGATTGTCATAATTATGACTTTTATGTTGTTGAGTCTTGGATATTTTTATATTCCTATTTTAGATCTTTGTTTTGGATACACTGAAGTTATTTGGAAGTAGTTTTAACTTTTGTGTCTATTTTTTCATGGTATATAGGCAACCCAAAGCAGCCTTTGCTGAAGCAAGATTTTACTGTGTACTGTATTCAGTGTCACATGTATTACGTATTTTTCCTAATTGCCGATTCCTGATAACAGGCACTGTTACAGAACTACTTATAAATATCAGGCACTCCTCACTCTTTTCCCTTTGATTCTTTCCGTGTCTGAGGCAATCTCACATGGTTGCACTCATCAGCACTCTGCAGAATGTCTAAGGTTCTCTTTACTTTGTTAGCCTGTTGTTGATTTTCTGTTTTAGGAACTCCTTAGCTGCTTTAGTCTCCCTAAATTGCAGATCTGTCTTTATCAGCTTATGCAAAGCTGAGAAATTCTCAATTATGCATGCTGGAAATTCTCAACTCTGTGAACTTAGCCCATCACAGAATACCCATTGTACTTGCTATGTTTGTTTCCTGTCTTAGGGATTTTCATTGTCTTTTGTTCAGAGTCTGAAAAACTGTTTCGTGTGTTTATTCTTAATTATAGGGGTTTTGTTTGTTTCAGGTGGCAGGGAAAATTTAGTTCCTGTTATTTTTATCTTAGCCAGAGTTTTTAAGGCCTGCTAGAGAACAAAACTTTGCCTTACTGGAATGAGGATAGTGTTACTTGTTTTGTTTATTTAGGTTCAACTTTTGGATACAAAAAGACAACTAGATACTGAGGTAAATCTTCATCTTAATACAAAAGAACTTCTTAAAAATGGCCAAAAAGAAATTGCTACATTGAAACTGCACCTTAGTAGTTTGGAAGGCCAACTTGCTTCTCAATCTTCACAAAAAACTGGGAAAGGTAAATAAATAAGTAAATCAACTAATTCTGTATTGTGAATAAAATACATGGTGACTTAGATTTATGGTAAATCCTATATGTTAATAGCTAACTTCTTTATAGATAATGTTAAAGGGGAGAAAAAAACCTTTTTTAATGTTTCTGAAAGATTATAAATTGTTCTTATTCTGCTTGGTGCCTGATCAAGGTATTACCCTAGTTTTCCACTTGAAGTGATTTGCTATTTTAAAACACTTTTTAAAAGGATAAATCATTACAATTTTAAGGTTCAAATAGAAGGTCACTTAGAAAATCTGTAACAGTAGGTTGAGAGATGATATAGGTCTTACTTTAGAGCAGATCACTACTCTTTCTTCATTGATGGCCTCAGGTTAAAGATTGATTCATTGGATTAAGCTTCCTTTTGTGACTATAGCACATTTATTTCCAATTCAAAACTTCTGTAGTTAAGTAACATAATTTCAAGTTTCTGATAGAAAATATATATATATATATATATAAAATGAGCATTATAATATTTATATTACTTTGTACTGCTCAGTTATTTTTTACTCATAGTGATCCTGTAAAATAGAGTAGCATTGGATTACTTAAGGATACTTTGGGTAGAATGTTAAATGACCCAGGAAGTATAAAGAGAAGATGGCAGGAGTACGCAGAGTCACTATATCAGAAGGAATTAGCTGACAAAGAAGAATTTCATGAAATAACATATGAGCAAGAGCCTGTGGTGATGAAGGAGGAAGTTCAAATTGCTCTGAAGGAATTGGCAAAAAACAAGGCTCCAGGAGTTGACGGCATACCCCATGACATATTTCAACAAACAGACACTGCCCTGGATGTGCTCACTAAGTTGTGCCAAGAAATCTGGAGGACAGCCAGCTGGCCAACTGACTCGAAAAGATCGATATTTGTTCCCATCCCAAAGAAAGGTGACCCAACAGAGTACAGAAATTATCAAACAATATCATTAATATCACATGCAAGCAAGATTCTGCTGAAAATTATCCAAAAACGTTTGGAACAATATGTCAGCAGAGAACTGCCAGATGTGCAGGCTGGATTTAGAAGAGGTTGTGCTACTAGGGATCTTATAGCTCGTGTTAGATGGATCTTGGCAGGAATGTCTGTCTGTGCGTCATTGACTATGCAAAGGCTTTTGACTGTATGGATCATAACAAGCCGTGGCTGACTCTGAGAAGAATGGGAATCCCAGAACATTTGATTGTGCTAATGCGAAACCTATACTTGGATCAAGAGGCAGTCGTCAGAACAGAGCAAGGAGACACTACATGGTGCAAAATCAAGAAGGGGGTCCGTCAGGGATGTATTCTGTCTCCATAACTTTTCATTCTGTATGCAGAGCAGATCATCTGAGACGCTGGGCTGTACGAGGAGGAATGTGGCATCAGAATTGGTGGAAGATTCATCAACAACCTGCGTTATGCAGATGGCACAACCCTGCTTGCTGAAACTGAGGAGGACCTGAAACGCTTGCTGCAGAAGGTCAAGGACTGCAGCCTCCTATATGGATTGAAACTCAACATCAAGAAGATAAAGATTCTCACCACTGGGCCAATTGGCAGCATCAGTATGGATGGTGAAGAGATTGAGATGGTTAACAGTTTTAGTTCACCTGGCTCCACAGTCAACATTCTTGGTAACAGCAGCCAGGAAATCAAGAGACTAATTGCATTAGGAAAGTTAGCTGTGAGGGATCTCTCAAGAGTACTGAAGAGCAATGACATCAAGCTGTAGACTAAGGTGCACCTGATCCGGGCTGTAGGCTTCACAATTACGTGCTATGCATCAGAGTTGGACAGTGAATAGGGATGGTAGAGAATTGATGCCTTTGAGCTGTGGTCCTGGAGAAGAGTGTTGAATATACTATTGACTGCTAGTAGAACAAACAGGTTTATCCTAGAGAAGGTGAAGCCAGAATGCTTCCTTGGAGTCAAGGATTCTGAAGCTTCGTCTGACATACTTTGGGCATGTTGCAAGGAGGGACTGGTCCTTGGAGAGGGACATCGTGTTTGGGAGAGTGGAGGGACAGCGAAGGAGAGGAAGACCTTCGATGAGATGGATTGATTCTGTGAGTGGAGTGGTGGGAATGAGTGCTTTTGAGATGGCTAGGTTGGCACAGGATATTACCACGTTTAGAGCTCCTGCACATAGCGTAACTATGAGTCGCAAGTGACTCGATGGCACATAACAACAACCACAACATGAATTGAACTCCAAACATTTGAGGTACATATCCTTATGTGTGTGTATCTGTTATAGTAGTCTTTTTTTATGTCGTGCAATGTGAGAATAATCTTTTTCAACTTGTAATTTTCTTCCTTTACTTATGCATTCTAAAAAGAAAAATAATTGCGTTAAATGATAGATTTGTGGTTTAGAATTAAATTTTTAGGTAATTTAAGAATTTGATAATTTCTTGAGTTTATGACCAAAGTGTGTCACACGAAGTCTCAGAATCCTTCCCTCCAAGGAGCAGCCCAGTTTAACCTTCTCCAGGATGAATCTGTTTGTTTTTTTAGCAGTGCATTGTACCCTCAGCACTCGGTGACTGGGGCAATCAGAATGAGTGTGTCAGAGACGGTGAGATTGGCATAGGACAGAGCAGAGTTTAGAGCCGATGTGCATAGGATCGCTGTGAATCGCAAGTGACTCAACGGCACATAACAAAAATTTGAGTTTACTGGAAATATTTTTTATTCTTATAAATATCTTTAATTTTTTTAACAATGGACTTTAAATGTTTGGATTTTTAAGAAGACTTATAGAAACTGAACACTGTTGGAACAAATGAGGTAAAGAACTGTCTGGAAGGAATATATGATTAGGAGTTATATGTATGACAGTAATCTTATATGAACAAGAAGTGCTCTGCAAAGTAGACTAGGGAAGGGACAGGGATGAAAATGCACAACAGTGAATGAACTTAAAGTAATAAATTTAAAAATAGTTGTCAGGTGTTATTTTGTTATACTTAAATGAATTGAAATATGCATTCTAAATAGTTAAATACTTCCACATTTGAGCCATAATTTTGCATTCTCTTTGATAACTATATATTGTTTGGTAATTTTAATAATGCTCTTTTAGCTCAGCCTAATGACAAAGAAGATGTTGATGACCTTCGGAGTCAGCTAAGGCAAGCAGAAGAGCTGGTGAATGATTTGAAGGAGAGACTCAGAACAAGTACTAGTAATGTGGAACAGTATCGAGCAATGGTCACTAGTTTAGAAGAATCTCTCAACAAGGAAAAACAGGTATAAACAATTCTAAATTGAATTTGAATACACCTATTAATTTTTGTTTTTCTTAATTCAGAACTTGCTATATATGTGAGGCATTGTGAGAAGTATGAATTGCACAGATACTGTTAACCTTTATCTCCTGAACGTACTTGACACTCCTAAGCCAGACAAATAGAAACACAAAACTCAAGCAAGTGGTATGGCTGTAAGTGCTTTAGGAAAGGTATAAGTCAAGTGGTGAGTAAAAGTAGTAGGTTAGATTTTTTTTTAATCTCTTGGAAATGGATGGCTTTATATGAGGGATGGTAATTATGCAGAGTTTGACGAAAAGTAGCTTAATAGAAAGTTACTTCATGTCGTAGGAACCCTTAGCCAAGTACATAGTCTTCACATGATGATAATATGACTAGCTTACTCAATTTTTCACTGTAAAATAGTGATACAGTTTTAAAAGTAGTTAAAAAAACATGTCTCCCATGGATCAACAGACAGCGAATGTGAACATTGAGGCAGAAAAGAAAAAATTAGGAATTTCACAAGAATAAAATGGACAGCTGAGAGAGAGAAGTTGTAATTTAGAATGTGTTTTGCTTTATTTTTGAGCCCCAATGAACCTTTTATTGGTTTGGTTTTTTGTTGTTGTTTGTTTGTTTTTTTACTTTAGTACCACCTCTCATATTTAATTTGGATTTGGGGAAATTAAGACATGTACAGTTTTAATAATTATACCAAATGATATTAAAAAATGTGACTTTTTATCTTTTTGACCACATATAAAGGTGACAGAAGAAGTACATAAGAATATTGAAGTTCGTTTGAAAGAGTCAGCTGAATTTCAGACACAATTGGAAAAGAAATTGATGGAAGTAGAGAAGGAAAAGCAAGAACTTCAGGACGACAAGAGAAAAGCCATAGAGAGCATGGAACAACAGGTAAATTAGGGTGTTGGTGGTTGTTATATGCTATGGAGTCACTTGTGACTCATACCGATGCTGTGTACAACATCCCTAAACCCTGCTCTAACCTGTGTCAACCTCAATGTCTCTGACACTCCTACTTCCATTATCCCATTCACTGAATCGATCCAGCTCATTAAGGGTCTTCCTCTCTTGTGCTGTTCCTCCACCCTCCGAAACATGATTTCCCTCTCCAAGGACTGGTCCCTCCTTGCAACATACCCAAAGTATGTCAGACGAAGCTTCAGAATCCTTGCCTACAAGGAGTAGCCTGGTTTCACACCCTCTATGTTAAACTGTTTGTTCTCCTAACAGTCCCTGGTATATTCAACACTCTCTTTTCTCCCGCACCATAGCTCAAAGGCATCAATTCTCTTTCTGTCATCCCTAATCATTGTCAAACTCTCTGATGCATAGCACACAATTGCAAAGACTATGGCCTGGATTAGGTGGATCTTAATCTCCAGCCTGACATCATTGCTCTTCAGTACTCTGGAGAGGTCCGTGACAGCTGACTTCCCCAAAGCAGTTTGTCTCTTGATTTCCTTGCTGCTGATACCAAGCGTATTGATTGTGGAGCCAAGCAAACTAAAACTGTTAACAGTCTCAGTCTTTTCACCATCCATTATGATTCTACCTATTGGCCCAGTCATATTAATCTTTTTTTTCATTGTACAAATATTTTTGTTAAGTAGTTAACCATTGTACATATTAAGGTAGTCATTGAACACACAACCAAGATTTCAGATATTATGTGACTTGTTCTGTAATTCTTTTGTTGAGAGCTCTGGGCAATAGTCCGCACAGAATTGCACTGCTAACCCAAAGGTGGTACCTCTCCAGCAGTTCAAATACACTAGCCGTTCTGTTGGAGAAATACAGGCAATCTCCTCTTGTGTGATTTAAGCCTCAGAAAACCTAGAGTATCAGCTTTGAGTTAGCTCTGATTTCTTAAGGCAGTGAGTAGGTTTGTTTGTGGAGGAGGTATCTAGTGCTTCCCCCCCCCCCTTTTTTAGTAAAAAGTAAGCTTTTGCATGGGATTGCCTTTTGTTAAATTAGTGAGAAGGGGTATAATGTTACAGAACTTACAAGATCATTTATGTCAGATTATAACCTTTTTATTTTACATTTAATTAGCATTCCTTTGAACTAACTGCATTTTAAAAATCCTTCGCTATCTTAACCCAAGTTTGCAATTGACTTTGGTTTTATTTATTTATTTATTTTTTAAATTTAGTTATCTGAGTTAAAGAAAACACTTTCTAGTGTTCAGAATGAAGTACAAGAGGCACTTCAGAGGGCGAGTACAGCTTTGAGTAATGAACAGCAAGCCAGACGTGACTGTCAGGAACAAGTAAGTGTTAAGACAGTTATTGAGAAATGAACTTTGGTCCTAGAACAATTCGGGGAGTATTTTGAATCAGGTATATTGAGTATTGAGTCAACTTTACAAAATTTAAAATTATTTTTGTTCTTATGTCAGTATTATGAAAATAAATTTAAATTACAAATGAAGGCTAAAAGTAAATAGTTTGGTATCCCTTAAGTACACAATTGGATGAAATGTAGACAGAATACTCAAAGGTACAGCCCAAAGCTTTCTTGGAAGAAACCAAACTTTTAATACATAATTGAGCTTGCATAGGTTTCGTAACCAAATTACTTCAAAGAACTAAAGTTGAATTGTAAAATTGTAGACAAATTAAAAGCTTTGTTTCACAAAGGAATCTTATCAAAGATGAGAAACCGTAACTCTGCATAATGACAGAGGTGAATAATTCATTGTCATGTTCAACAAGTCAGTTCCACAAAGACTAGATACGATTTTTCACAGGTTTTGAAAAAAGTATCACATTATAATGTTTAAGTACACATATACACACATCCATCCAAGTATTTTTCCTATTTTTTAGAATAAATGATTAAACTGGAGAATGGAGAAATAGTAGAATTAAGATATACATCTCTAAATATTGATCATGCTCTGATTTTTAAGTTGCGTAGTATTTACATTCATATAATGTTATGTGTATCAAGTTATTTTAAAAGTAGAATTTAAGAGAAAATGTTTCAAAGGCAGTTGGGCAAAAATGAATGACTTTTTTCTTATTGTTCAACAATATAAAATTAAAATAATATTTCTGTAACTCTGTGTCCTAATGATAATCTTTTTCTTTGGTTTTTTTTCATTTATGTGTGTATGTGTGTGTTCAGCATCCACAGATTAAGCTATCGAAAATAGACAGTAGGAAAGGTTTAAGTAGTTCGAACTGCCCTTCAAAAGTTAAAAGCCTAATATTTTCATTCTATTAGGTCTTATAAGAAATCTATAAGTGATTTCAAGTATACAGAAGGATGTACATAACTTATTTGCAAATATATCATTTTATATAAAGATACTCAGCATCTTCAGATTTTTATATTTTGGATTTCTGGAACCACTCCCTTTTGAAATATTGGTAGCATTTTTCTACAGTTTACACTAGTTTACATAACTTTGAGTTGTGTTTAGTTTTTTAATTTCATAGCATTTGTTTAGAATTTTTACTTAATAATGTTTTTAAATTTTAATTAGTACTTCTTGGTTTTCTTAAAAAATACTGTTTAGCTTTTTAAAGTTTTTAAAATATTTTTGAACAATGAAGATATTTTTTCCCCCAGGCTAAAATAGCGGTAGAAGCTCAGAATAAGTATGAAAGAGAATTGATGCTGCATGCTGCTGATGTTGAAGCTCTTCAAGCTGCCAAGGAACAGGTTTCAAAAATGTCATCAGTTCGTCAACATTTGGAAGAAACAACTCAGAAGGCAGAGTCACAGTTGTTGGAGTGTAAAGCATCATGGGAGGAGAGAGAGAGAGTGTTAAAAGTATGATATTATTAGATCATGATAAAATGTTCTGGGAGATGACAATGATTTTTTTGTTATTATTGATGTGCATTGGAGAGTCAGCTGTTTTGACAGCCTCTTGTCTTACAGGATGAAGTTTCCAAGTGTGTGTCTCGCTGTGAAGATCTAGAGAAACAAAATAGATTACTTCATGATCAGATTGAAAAGTTAAGTGACAAGGTAGTTGCCTCTATGAAGGAAGGTGTACAAGGTCAATTGAATGTATCTCTGAGTGAAGAAGGAAAATCTCAAGAACAAATACTAGAAATTCTCAGGTAAATTTATATTTAAAATTTATATCACTTTACAGTAAAACTACAAATGCTTATATTAAAGGAGTGGCTGTGATTTAGATAAAAAGCTTATTTTGCTTCTTATTAATCAATAACATAGTAACTGTCAAATTAGTGGTTACTGACATTTCATCATACACCATTTTAAACAAATTATTTCAAGTTAAATCTAAATAAATAAGTCACCTTTGAAACCCTAACTGCCTTTCTGATCTCTTTAAAGATACAAGTTTCTGAGGTTATTGTATAATAAATTGTATCTAATTATAATTTATGGTTTATAGAAACATTACTTTTTGTGAAAATGAATGATTTTTGTCATCATAAAAATTACCAGTGTTTTGGTTATTAGGTTGTTTTGTTTTGTTTTGTTTTTCACCTCAGTGTTCAACATTTATATTCCTGCAGATTTATACGACGAGAAAAAGAAATTGCTGAAACTAGATTTGAAGTGGCTCAAGTTGAGAGTCTGCGTTATCGACAGAGGGTTGAACTTTTAGAAAGAGAGCTTCAAGAGCTTCAGGATAGCCTAAATGCTGAAAGGGAAAAAGTCCAGGTATGTATACTAAGCTTTAGAAAAGCATTTGTTAATTTAAAGGAGAAGACCTCATTTCAATTTGTCCTAATAACATTTACTTACTGCTGTTAAGTTGGAAACAACTCAGAGCTGACTCTGTAGCTTCTTCCAAAGCACTAAATCACAAAGGCAGAGATTACTCACCTTTGTTTTGAGGAAACTGCTGGTGGAGTCAAACTGCCAGAGCATTGGTTTAGCAGCACAAATACCTGTGAACCAGGCCACCAAGGTTTGTTCAAGGCATTTATAGAAAATAAGGATCCAGTACCAATTGAGGCATGATGAAATACCAATTGAGGCATGATGAAATACCAATTGAGGTGTTTTAGGACAGAATACAAACTTAGGTGTTCTCATTATACCAAGAAATTTAGAAGACAATTGGCTTCGCCAGCCTACTTGAAGAGATCCATATTTGTTCCCAGACCAAAAAAAGGTGACCCAATAAAATACAGAAATTATTCAGTAGTATCATTAATATCTTGCACCAGTAAAATATTGTTGAAGTTTTTTAAATACTATCTAGAACAATATGTTGTCAAGGAACTGTTAAAATTCAGGCTGGATTCAGAAGAGGCTGTGAAATAAGAGATGGTTCTTGACTGAAAGTAGAGAATGCCATACAGACATTACTTTTGTTTTATTGACACTGTAAAAGCATTTGACTGTCTGGGTCATAATAAATTATGATTTACCTTGAGAAGAATAGGAATCCCAGAATATTACATTGTGTTCATGCAGAACCTGAACATAAGCTAAGAAGCAGCTGTCCAAACAGAACAAACACTGCAGAGTTTAAAAACTGAAAAAGTGTACATGGTTGTATCCTTCCACCATACCAAAGGTGCAACTGATACAGACTAAGATCTTTTCAATTACTTGCTATGCTTCAGAAAAGTGGACAATGACAAAGGATGACAGAGATTTGATGACTTTGAGTTGTGGTGCTAGAGAAGAGTGTTGAAAATACCATGATGGACTGCTAGGAGAACAAACAGGTCTGTTGTAGAGAGAGTGAAATCAAGATGCTCCCTGGAGGCAAGGATTTTGAAGCTCCACATCACATACCTTGGACATGTCAGTCCTTGGAGAAAGACATCATGTTTGGAAGGGTGGACTAACTACAGGAGTGGAAGATCCAAGATGAGATGAATTGATTAAGTGATTGGAGAAGTGGGATTAGGTCTGGTGGAGATAATGCGATTGACTAAAGATCGTGCAGAATTCAGAGCTTTTCTGCATAGGGTTGCTATGAATCACAGGCATCTTGACAGCACATATCAGCAACAATATTCACCTTGCATGTTGATCAAATCATTCAAGGAACTGAGCCATGTGGAGAAGAATGTGGTTTCAGGATTGGAGGAAGATAGCAACCTATGCTTGTTTCATGTAGATGACACAACTTTGCTTTCAGAAAGTGAAGAAAACATAAAGCAATTACTGAAAATCTAAGACGACGGCCTTGAAAATGTTTCCATTTTTACATCAGGAGTACGAATATCCTCATCACTGGATTAGAAAGAACAAATATAAAAAGATTTAAGTAGAGGCCTGGAATAATGTTTGCATGTAATATTAGTTCTATCTGTTGATAACACATTAGGTTACTTATCTAGTGCTTCTGTAACATAAATGCTACAAATGAATGACTTTAACAAGCAAATTCTATCATAATTTAGAATACTGAAGGCCAGATTCAGGACACTTTTAGTTCTGGAAGAATATTCTTATTCTTTGACTCCTTGGTGATCTTCATGTGACTTGACATCAGTCTCCACCCATTTCTCTCTGCCTCCTTGCTTGATTAATATATCAAAAAAGATTGACTCAAGACATAATACTAATTTTTACCTTATTAATAAGCCATGTCATGATTCCATAGTGGCCAGTGCCTGTACATTTCAACTTGCTAATGCCTAGAATGTGTATATGCTCTGCTTTATTTTGACAGCTTCTAACTCTCTACATTCATACTTTGTGCATTCCATATACCAGTTATTTTGCTGCTGTTTCTCCTTATTATCTTTCACTCCAAGGGCTCATCTCTAGCATTAAGTCAGTGTGTTCCTCTGTTGTGCATATTCTGTAAAAGATAACATAGAATGTATTTACTGCCAGCTTTGTAATCTCTTGCCTCGGTTTTATTTCTTTGCTGTTACTTTTATCAAAGGTAAACATGTGAACACAATTTTGCTTTTAAAGATTTACATTAAATGCTTTCTACTTTTTGGTATGATGGTTTAGGAATGTCTTCTTGTCACATAATCTTGGTAGAAGATGAATCTTTCATTTGCATTGCTTATTAGATAAAAGGATTCTGGCTTATTAATGAGGTAGAATTAAGTATTATGTCTTCAGTCAATCCCTTGATATCTTAATCAAGCCGGGGGGAGGGGAATGGCCTCATTTAAACTTATCTTGAATTTCTGGCCATGGCACCAGGGATATTGAGGTCAGATGGATCTTGTTAGAAAGTGGAAAATACCAGAAGAATGTCTGTTTATGTTTTACTGACTATGCATAGGCATTTGACTGTATGGCTTAAAACAAATGATGGCTAACATTGAAAATTGGATTGCTAGAACACTTAGTTGGGCTTTTATGAAACTTAGACAAAGAAGTGGTTGTCTGAACAGAACAAGGGAGCATTGCATCTGTTTTAAATCCAAGGCATGCATCAAGTCTGTATCCTCTTTCTGTATTCGTTTAATCTGTATACTAAACAAATAATTTGAAAAGCTGGGCTTACGAAGAAGAATGAGGTATCAGGATCAGATAAAAGACTCCTGAACAACCTGTGTTTTCAGTTGACAACCTTGCTTGCTGGAAGTTAGGAGGACTTGAAACACTTGGCTACAGAAGATCAAAGACTACAGCCTTCAGTATGGATTACACCTCAGCATCAAGAAAGCAAAAATCGTCACCATTGGGCCTATAGGCAACATTATATAGATGGAGAAAAGATTGAATTTCTCACTGATGTCATCTTAGTTGGATCCAGAGTCAACACCATCGGTATCAGTCCTCAAAAAATCTGAAGAAATAGTGCACTAGGAAAGTCCGCTGTCAGGGACCTTAATGCTTAATGCTCTTAATGAAGAGCAATAACATCAGGTTAAAGACTACGTTGTTCAAGCCATGTTTTTTCAGTCACCTATTATACCTCTGAGAGCTGGACAATGAATAAAGAAGTAGGATCAGTGCTTTTCAGTTGTCATGTTTGAGAAGAATGTGGAGCATCTCATGGATGCCAAAATAAAAAAAAATGTCTTGGAGAAAGTGCAGCCAGAGTGTTCTTTAGAGAGAAGGATGGTGAAGCTTCATCTCAAATACTTTGGTCATGTTGTTAGGAAAGACTGTTCCTTGGAAAAGAAAATGGTATTTGAAAAGGTGGAGGGTTTGCAAAAGAGAGGAAAACCCTTAATGAAATGTATTACCAACATGGTTGCAACAATGAGATAAGTATATCAGAGATAAGGATGGCACAGGACAAGACAGGGTTCGGATTTTTGTTCATAGGGTCACTTGGAGTCGTATCAGACTCAGTATCACTTAACAACGTTAGAGTCAATTCCAACTCATAGTCAGCCCTACAGGATAGAGTGGAATGGTGCTTTAGAGTTTCTGAGGCTTTACATCATTACAGAAGCAAGCTATGTTATCCATCTCACATGGAATGGTTTGTGGATTCAAATCTTTGACCTTTTACTAGCAATTCACACTTAGTCTGTTACACAGCCAGGCCTCGTCATCATTACATACTGACCTATATGTATGTTTGCATTTTAGGTAACTGCGAAAACCATGGCCCAGCATGAAGAATTGATGAAGAAAACAGAAACAATGAATGTAGTTATGGAGACCAATAAAATGTTAAGGGAAGAAAAGGAAAGGCTTGAACAGGATCTGCAGCAAATGCAGGCTAAGGTTTGTAACTTTCAGAACTGAGGAATATTAATAATATTTAAACATTATAAATATTGTTTACATTTAAGTATTTAAAAACTTCGGCACTATTCTCAGGTGAGGAAACTCGAGTTAGATATCTTACCATTACAAGAAGCAAACGCTGAACTGAGTGAGAAAAGCGGTATGCTTCAGGCAGAGAAGAAATTATTAGAGGAAGATGTCAAACGTTGGAAAGCACGTAACCAGGTAAATGTATGCTGATTTTAAATAATAGGGTAAAATTTAGGGAGATAAAAATATTTAAGGAACTGATGAAAATAATGTTAGATGTGGAAATCTCATATGTGTGCATATTACAATTGTTAATTCAGGTTTTAACCTTTTTTTATTATAGTATGTGTTTTTGAAATTTTTTTCTAGAGCAGATTGTTGATTACCTTTGAGTCGAGCAGGAATGATGATGACCCTGTGAACAAAAGGCCTGAAGCCTCTCTACAACCATCAACATTTATCAAAGTTCATAGAGTTTCTGGAGGCATGTTATTTAGGAAATGGATGCCACTCCAGATTAGTTTTATAAAAAACTGCAGATAGTACAGGGCTCTTATGCTTAGTACTGTTTCTGAATATTGCTTATTTTCTCTGATATGTAGTTTTTCTAATTTGTTAAACAAGATTGCAATAGCAGTGTTTGTGTTTCAGAAATTAAGTAATAAATGTAAAACTTGGCATCTGGAAAATTCTGTAGGATAGCGACCATTATTATTAGAGTAAGGTGATAGAATTTTAGAATTTACTTGGTAATGTTCTTACTGAACAGTCAGTTGAAGAATCATGAAGAGAAAAGAGGTACCTGCTCAAATCTAGAAGCTTTACTGATATCCTGTGTACCTTTCCCGGTTAATGAAATCAGTTATATTTTTATTTACTTCATTATTGTTTAAATATTAATATGTTCTATATAATTTTTTTAAAATTTTAAATTACTTTCTATTGCCATGGGAAAGTCTGCTGTTAGGGACCTCTCCAAAGTACTGAAGAGCAATGGTGTCTCTCTGGAGACTAAGGTGCATCTGATACAGGCTTTGGTCTTCCCAATCACTTGTTATGCATCAGGGAGTTGGACAATGACCAAGGAGGATAGAAGGAGAATTGATGCCTTTGAGCTGTGGTGCTGGAGAAGAGTATTGAGAATACCATGGACTGCTAGGAAAACAAACAGATTTGTCCTAGAAAGGGTTAAACCGGGTTGCTCCTTGGAGGCAAGGATTCTGAGGCTCCATCTAACATATTTTGGACATGTTGTGAAGAGAGACCGGTCCTTGGAAAAGGACATCATGCTTGGGAGGGTGGAGGGACAGCGCAGGAGAGGAAGGCCCTCTATGAGGTGGATTGATTCAGTGACTGGGATAATCGGGATGGGAGTGTCAGAGACGGTGCGATTGGCACAGGACAGAGCGGAGTTTAGGGCTGTTGCACATAGGGTCGCTATGAGTCGCAGGCGACTCGACGGCACATAACAACAACATATGAAGTTAAGTACTTACATTAAAAACTATTAGATTCTTTGAAACCTTTTAACTTGACATCTTTGCTGACTAATCTGAAATGTTTATTCACAACTATGAAAAAATAGTAAACAGTTGAAATTTTATTTTACCTCCATTTTGGCTAAATAAGCATTAAGCTTTAATCTGATTATCTTATCATTTAATGCCTTATCCTTATGCTTGCATGAAAGCCAAAATTTTAACTGTTACCATCTTATTGTATCATTTATTTCATTAAACATCTAAAGCCATATTTTATGTTTTTGTTATTCTAGCATCTAGTAAACCAACAGAAAGATCCAGATACAGAAGAATATCGGAAACTCCTTTCTGAAAAGGAAGTTCACACCAAGCGTATTCAGCAGTTGACAGAAGAAATAGGAAAATTGAAAGCTGAAATTGCAAGGTGTGTTGAAAGAAACCTTAAATTCCATATAATATACAAAATTCAGTTTTTTTATGGAAGTGTTTTCTGATTCTGAAAAGAATGTAAATTTCTGAATCCCTCCATATAGCTTTCATTTTATTTTCTTACAAAATCAAGCGAACAAACAATAATTTAATGGTATATCTGTGTTACTGTTTTTAAAAACTTAACAGAATAAATCTAAATAAAAATTATTTTCTCAACAGCAGTCAGAGTAACTTGAAAGTAACATGTTCCTTAGTTTAGCATATTCACAAGGCTTTTAAAAACATTTTTAGTAAAGGAAATCTAAATAGGTAGACAATTATTTTTCCTTAATGAACTTAGAACTAGTGAACTGTATTAACATAAGCCTTTTTTACTTTTGTGTTCAAGCTATAGTGTCATATCTTCTCAGCCTAGTCCCTATTTATATAATCCTTTATCACTTAAAAATTTTTGTCATTTATTATTTCATGCTTTATCCATAACTATTATTTGGTATTATTAATAAAGATAGTATTCCTTAAAGATGAGGAAGCTAAGATGTAAACAACTACCCAAGATTACAGAATTAGTAATTGGTAGGCATTAGTGGGATATGATTGACCAGCTTTGGGGTCTTTGAATCAAATAATCATATTGTATACTATGTAGGGAATGAAAAACAGAGGAAGGATATTGTTTCATTCATACTAAAAACGTCAATTTCAAGTTCTTTCTTTCCTGAAATACCATATTGTGATAGGATAATACTCATAATGCGTACAAAGAAGACCTGTTAACACAACTGTTACTAGTGCCTCCATCTAGAGCCAAAAAGGAAGAAATTGAGAATATTTACCAAATTTTGCAGTCTGAAATTGACCAAACATGCTGTTTAAGATACGTTAATGGTAATCGGTGACTGGAATGCAAAAGGAAACTGTGAAGAAAAAACAGTAGTTGGAAAATACGAGTCTGGTGATAGGAATGAAGCTGGAAATAGAAAAATTGAATTTTGTATTTATAATCATTTATTCATTGCAATTTGTTTTCTCTAAAAGACAAAAGACAACTTTACACTTGAATTTTTGCCCTTGGACTGCATAGTAGTAATCATAGAAGAAATCATTGGAGAAGCTCAATATCAACAGTCAAAACTAGCCCAGGGGCAGACTGTGGGTCAGATTATTAATTGTTCATTAGCAAGTTCAGATTAAGGCTGAAGAAAATGAAAATTAGTCCACAGGAACCAAAATACAATCTTGACTCAATTCTATTGGAATTTCATGTTAATCTTAAGATAGGTTTGAAGCATTAAACATGAATGGTAGAAGACCATATGAATTGTTGGATAATACCAAGGACATCATCCATGAAGAAAGCAGAAGGTCATTACAAAAACAGGAGAAAGGAAAAACTGAAATGGATGTCAGAAGAGATTCTAAAGATTTCATTGGAACATTGAAAAGCCAACTCTAAAGGAAAACATGTTAAAATAAAAGAGCTGAATGGACAATTTTAAAGGGCAGCTTGGGAGGACAAAGCAAAGTATTATAATGGAATGTCCAGAGAGCTGGAATAGAGAGTAAAAAGGGAAGAACTTGCTCTACATTTCTCAAGCTGAAAGAATTGAAAAACAAATTTAAGCCTCTGGGCAGTATATTGAATGACCCAGAGAGCATCAAAAGAAGATGGAAGGAAAACACAGCATCACTATACCATAAAGAATTGTTTGACACTGAAAAATTTCAGGAAGTGCAATATGAATGGGCACCACTGGTAATGAAGTAGGAAGTAGAAGCTGCATTGAAGGCATCAGCAAAAAAAAGTAAGGCCCTAGGAATTGATGGGATACCAATTGACTTATTTCAGTTAACAGCTGAAGCCTTGGATGCACTTACTAGTCAATGCCAGGAATATTTGAGGATGGCTCTCTGGCCAACGGATTAGAAGAGATTTGTGTTTGTTCAATGGATTAGAAGAGGTCCATATTTGTTCCTATTCCCAAGAAGGGTGACTGAACTGAATCTGGAAATTATTGAACAATATTATTGATACTGCATGCAAGTAAAAATACTCTTGAAGATCATTTAAAAACAGCTGAAACAGTACATACATAGGAACTACCTGAAGTTCAAACAGGATTTAGAAGAGACTATGTCATCAGGGATATCATTGCTGGTGTCAGATGGATTCTGGCTGAAAGTAAGGAATTCTAAAAGGATATCTATCTGTGCTTTATTGACTATGCAAAGGCATTTAACTGTGTGGATCATGATAAGTTGTAGCTGACACTGAGAAGCGTGGGAATCCCAGAGCACTTGATTGTACTCATGCAGAACCTATACTTGGGCCAGGAGGCTATTGTGTGAACGGAGCAGGGGAACATTGCATGGTTTGGAACTGGGAAGGGCATGCATCAGGGTTGTATTCTTTCTCCATACCTGTTCAATATATGCTAAGCAAATTATCTGAGAAGCTGGACTCTGTGATGAGGATTGTGGTATGAGGATTGGAGGGGTCATCAGTACATTCATTATGCAGATGATACAACCTTGCTGTAAGTGAGTAGAGCTTGAAGCACTTGTTGCAGAAGATCAAGGAATGCAACCTTCAGTATGGATTGTGTCTCAGCATCTAGAAAACCAAGATTCTTAGCACTGGATCAATAGGTAGTATAATGATGGAAGGAAAGGATATTGAAACTGTCAACAGCTTCATCTTGCTTGGATCCACAATTAACATCTTTGGTACAAGCAGCCAGGAAATAAGGAGACCTTGCACTGGGAAAATCTGCAGTTAGGAACTTTTCCAAATTATTGAGGAGTACTGATGTCAGCTTGAGGACTAGCATGTGTCTAATTCAGGCCATAGTCTTTCCAGTTACTAGTTACGTATACGAGATCTGGATAGTAAATAAGAAGGAGAGAAGAATTGCCGCCTTTGAGCTGTGGCATTGGAGAAGAGCACTGAATATCCCATGGATGGCTAAGAGAATGAACAGATACGTCTTAGGGTAAAGCTGGAGTGCTCTTTGGAGGCAAGAAGGATGAGGCTTCGCCTCACATACTTGCACATTTTACTAGGAGGTGATTTTAAGAGAAGGACATGTTGAGAAGGGTAGAGGGTTGGTGGGGGAGAAGAAGAACCTCAAGCAGGTGGATTGATATGGTGGCTGCTGCAATGGGCTCTTGTGTGTCAAGAACTGTGAGGATGGTGTAGGATAGGACAGGATTTGGATCTTTTTTCATAGGGTTGCTATGAGTCATGCTCGACTCGACAGCACCTAATAAATATTGTTAAAGTTATAGTCTTCAGATTTATATGACATTATAGTCAATTTACAGTAAAATAGAGGGGTTGGCAAACTGCAGCCCAAACCCCAGATTAAACATCAACCATTTCTTGATTTTGTATAGGACAGCCTGCTAAGGATTATTTTTACTTTTTTAAGGGATATGAAAAAACTATATTCTGCAAAACTTAGCCTTTTTACTGTCTGACACACAAAGTTTGGCATCACTTCATGAAATACATACAGTATTGTTGTTGCTCTCAACTCTCTGGATCAGAATCTGAGTACCACCATTTTGTTGTGTAAAATATTAAAAAAAGACCATAGAAATTTAAATTTAATTATGTTAAAATTTGAGAAATAATTCATATATTTATACTTTTTTTCTTGTCTTTTCAAAGGTCAAATGCAACTTTAACAAACAACCAGAACTTAATCCAGAGTCTAAGGGAAGATTTAAATAAAATAAGAACTGAAAAGGAAAACATTCAGAAGGAGTTGGATGCCAAAATTGTTGATATCCAAGAGAAAGTAAAAACTATTACACAAGTCAAGAAAATTGGACGTAGATACAAGACTCAGTATGAAGAACTTAAAGCACAACAGGATAAGGTATTTGGGGAGGGAGTATGTATTAGGAGAGTCTTCTAAAAATCATCTGTCCTTAGAATTTGGAGTATTAGCTTTTTTTTAATTCTAAGCTCTATAAACTTAATCTAATTCTCAAATTTATTCTCATGTTGAAATACCCTGATGACTGACAATCTGATGAGTTTTTAGAGCCTGTAAATTACACACATGAGGAGATTGTCCATCCTTCTCTTGTTGAACCACTGGTGTTTTTGAGCTTCCAGAGAAGCACTACATTTATGTTAACAGTGCAACCACTTACACAGAGCTAGTGTATCATAAATCATTATAAAGTTACAAATTTTGCAGTTAGCGCCTTAGCATATCATCATGATACATATGAGAATATCTTTGCCAATACAGAAGAGTTCATGTGTGTTTAGGGATTTATAGGCTGTTCTTTCTTTCTTTAGTGTGAAAATGTATTACTGTGACTAACATTTACTTGCATGGTATCAACTTTGTTAGCTGATCTATATCCAGCATCCAATTTCTATAAGAAAAATAGTGTAATTTTTTTAACTTATTTACTATTTCTGAACATAAATATTGCCTTAGAAAAATGTAGACATATAAAAGAAATTAGTGGCTGGACCGTGAGCCCCTCCAGACAGCGAGCTGCCGAGTACGGGCCAGACAGCTGTAATTTGATTGAGGTCCCAGCGCATACTTGCTCCATGCCTGTACCTCATGTACAGTCAACTAACTGCCTTTAATCGAGAACATCTTTGTCTGACTTAGGTGCAACATAAGAGGCTGCTTTCACAGGCCCTGAGCTGAAACTTCCCTTGGGTTAGAAGTTCTAAGAGAAATAATGGCAGGGTAGCTGCCTCACTGTCTTCTGGAGCACTTATTCAGATAACCTATCATTATCACCTCAGGCATGAAAAACTACCATAGCAATGTCACCTAAGAAGCAGGCTACCTCACACAAGCTCAGAGCAAGCTGTCACCCCCAAAAAGTGACACAGTATAAATGGATTTCTTGAAGCAAAGAGGTTTGATGGAACTTTCTGATACAGAATTTAAAAGAACAATAATTGAATATTTTTAATGGTGAAAGACAAACTTGAAGAATTACAGGACACTGCAAGCAAAAACCAGGAGGAGTTTTCAAAAAAGTCCAAAACAAAGCAGATAAAATAAATGAGGCATTAAAGGCTCTGGAAAAACAAGAAACCATGATCCAGAATATGAGGTCCTATGTCTCAGAGGCTGTTAACATGATGGAGGGACACATAAACAGAGTAGTTGAAGAGATAGAACACAGAACCAGTGAAGTAGGAGCTAGAATTGTCACCACTGGTCTGCCAGAGCAAAAAGCAGAATCAAAAAGGAAGGAAAAAAGAAGAAAACCTAGGAATTATGTGGGACACCATCAAGAGAAATAACATGAACAGAATAGGAGGAAGAAAGTAAAGGCACTGAAAAAGCTGTGGACGAATTATTAGAAGAAAACTCCCCAGGCATAGTGAAGAATGTGAGAATATATATTCAAGAAGCAGAGTGAACTCCATATAGAATAGACCCCAAAAGAAAAACACCAAGGTATATCATAGTCAAATTTGCCTGAACCAAAGTTAAGGGGAGAATTCAGAAAGCAGCAAGAGAAAAATAAAGAAACCTATAAGGGAGAGCAATTAAGATTAAGTACCAATTCCTCAGCAGAAACCATGTGAGCAAGAAGACAATGGAATGATGTATATCAAGCACTCAACACAACTGAAACCAAGAACACTCTACCCCACAAAATTGTATGTCACATATGGAGGGGAGATAAAGATATTCCCAGAAAAACAGAACCTAAGGGAGTTAGTAAACACAAGATCAGCATTGCAGGAAACACTGAGAGACATCCTTCTTACATAGGTGCCATAGAGAGCAGGATGGACCACAGTAACTAGCAACAACACCAAAAAGAATTCAAACAAAATGATAGCAATAAAACCTTGCCTCTCAATAATCACACTGAATGTGAATGGAGAAAAAGAGTAGCAGATAGGATAAAAAAAAACCCAAAATCTTATCAATATTTCGGGGAGCTCTGGTGGCCTAGTGGCAAGGAGCTGCAACTACAATCCCAGAGGTGAACGGTTCAAATCCACCAGATGCTCTGCCGGGGAAGGAGGGACAATCTCCTCCTGTACCAGTCAGATCTGATTTGATGGTACACACACACACACAAAAAATCTTATCAATATTTCATCTACAAGAGACGTACATGAAAAATGAACAAAAAGGCTTGAGAAATATATACCAAGCAGATGGCAACCAAAAAAAGCAGGAATAACAATATTAATCTCTGATAAAATAAATTTGAATGCAAGAACCATCACAAAGGACAAGGAAGGCTACTACATAATGCTTAAAGGGTCATTAGAACAAGAGGACATAATAATATCTATGCACCAAACAGAAGACCTGCAAAATACATAAAACAAACATTAAAAAAACTGGAAAAGGAGATAGACAAAACTAGAGACTTCAGTACACCACTCTCAAGAAAAACTAGAACTGCCAGAAAAAAACTCAAAGATGCTCAAGAATTAAAGCACACAATAAACCAACTCGACCTCATAGATACAGGCTAATGCACCCCCCAGAAACACAGTATAACTTCTTCTCCAACGTGCCTGGAACATTTTCCAGAGTAGGTCACGTTTTAGGCCACAAGGCAAGCAATGCTACAAAATTAGAAATTAATAACAAGAGGATAAAGAAGAACACACCATACATTTTGGAAGCTGAACAACACCTTGCTTGAACATGAATGGGTACTAGAAGAAATAAAAAATGAAATTTAAAAGTTTCCCTTTATTTTTATTATTTTTTTTTTTTTTTTATGTATGTACCATCAAATCAGATCTGACTGGTACAGGAGGAGATTGCCCCTCCTGCAGCAGAGCATCTGGTGGATTTGAACTGCATACCTCTGGAATTACAGTGCAGCTTTTTGCCAGTAGGCCTCCAGAGGTCCCTGTAAGTTTCTTGACACAAATGAAAATACCACTTACCAAAACCTCTCTCATATAGCCAAAGCAGTAATCAGAGGACAGTTTATAGCAATAAGCAAACACATGAAAAGCAGGAAAAAATGACCATTGTCTCTCTAACCCAACATCTCCAGCCAATTGAAAAAGAACAGCAAGAAAACCCAACACTCTCTAAAAAAACAAATTATAAAAATTAAAGTGGAAATAAATGAAATAGAAAACCGAAAAACGGTTCAGACCATCAACAAAACTAGGAGTTGGTTCTTTGAAAAGGTCAATAAAATTGACAAACCACTAGCAAAACAAAAGTAACAGATATTCCCAATAAAAAATGAAATGGCAACATCAGAACAGAACCAACTAAAAAGGTTAACAATTGAGTATTATGAAAAACTATACTAAAACAAATGTGAAAACCTAGAGATCTTAAGTACTTAGAAATTCAAATTCACTACCTACCTAAAATGACGCAGACTGAAATTGAACACCTGAACAGACCCCATAACAAAAGAAGAAAATGAAAATATAATAAAACAACTTCCAGCGAAAAAAAGCCCTGGACCAGATGGTTTTACAAGTGAAATTTATTAAACATTCAGGCAATGTCACCAGTTCTACATAAAGTATTTCAAGAGATAGAGAAAGATGAAATGCTCCCAGATGCATCCTATGAAGCAAACATCCTTGATATGTAGGCCAGGTAAAGACACCAGTAGGCCAGTTTCTCACATGAACATAGTTATAAAAATCCTGAATAAAATCCTGACCAATAGAATCCAACGATACATCAGAAAATAATTCACCAAGACCAAGTGGGATCCATAACAGGTATGCAAGGATGGTTCATCATAAGAAGAACAATCAGTGTAGTTCATCACATTAACAAAGCAAAGAAGAAGAATCACATGATCCTATCAGTTGATACAGAAAAGTCCTTTGACAAAATCCAACACTCTTTCCTGATTAAAACACTCAACAAAATAGGATTAGAGGGGAATTTACTCAACATAGCCAAAAGTATATAAACAAACCTGAGAGCCAACATTGTTCCCAATGGACAGAGATTAAAGGCATTCCCTTTGAGAACAGGAATTAGGAAAGGATGCCCACTATCACCTCTCCTATTCAGTATTGTATTGGTAGTCTTAGCGGCAAGAGAAGGAAATAACAGGTATCCAGATTGGCAAAGAGAAGATAAAATTATCTTTATATGCAGATAATATGATAGTATACTTAGAAAAACCTAAAGACTCAGTAAGAAAACTACTGGACACAGTTGACCAATTCAGCAAAGTGGCAGAATATAAGATCAACATACAAAAATCAGTTGGATTTCTCTACAGTGACAAAGAAAATACAGAACTGGAGCTAAGAAAAACAATACCTTTCAGAATAGCTGATCACGAGATTAAATACTTGGTAGTAAAGCTAACCAGAAACACAAAGGATCTATTCAAAGAAAATTACAAAACATTACTACCAAAAAAGCAAAAAGAGACCTGGAAAAAATAGAAGGATATACCTTGTTCATGAATAGGAAGGCTCAATATTGTGAAAATAACAACCCTACCAAAGGCAGTCTACACATTTAATGCAATCCCAATACAAATACCAATTCCATTCTTCAATGAGATGGAAAAGACAATCTCCAATTTCATTTGGAATGGAAAGAGTTCCCAAATAAGCAAAACACTCCTTTAAAAGAGGAACAAGGTAAGAGGCATCTCCCTGATTTAAGATCCTACTACATTGCCGTGGTGATGAAGACAGCGTGGTACTGGGACAATGGCAGACATATAGATCAATGAAATAGAATTGAGAAATCAGCCCATCTACCTATGGACACCTGATTTTTTTGAGAAGGAGATAAAATCAGTTACGTTAACCATGGCCTTTTAAACAAATGTTTTAGCAAAATTGGAAAACTTTCTGCAGAAAACTGAAGCAAGATCCACACTTCACTCCATACACAAAAACCAACACAACAGTGTATCAAGGACCTAGGACTAAAACCAAAGCCTATAAACTTCATTAGAGAAAAACTTGGAAGAACTATAGAACCCCTAACACACAGCATGAACAGTTTTCTAAGCCTCCTTAAACACCTTTAATCAGGAGAGGATAAAATAGATGAGTGGGATCTTCTAAGAATAAAATCCAAAACGTCTCCAACAGGGTAAAAAGAGAAGCCGTAGACTGGGGAAAAGTATTTGGTAATGATATGTCTAATAAGGGATTTATATCTGGAATTTATAGAAGACATGAGCACCAAAACAAGATAAACAACCCAATTGCAAAATGGGCACAGGATATGAACAGACACTTCAACAAAGAAGACATTCAGATGACAAACACACACTAAGAAATGTTCAAAATCCCTACCTCTAAGAGGGATGCAAATCAAAACTATGAGATACCATCTCACTCCAGTAAGAATAGCAAAATTTAACACAACAGCAAACAACAAATGCTGGCGAGGTTGCAGAGAAACTGGAACCCTCTTTCACTGTTGGCGGGAGGGTAAAATGGTGCAGCAACCACTGTGGAAGTCAGTATGGCACTTTCTCAAAAAGTTGGAAATAGAAATACCATTTGACCCATCAGATTCATTAGTGGGAATATACCCTAAAGAAACCAGAACTGCCACCCAAGCAGATAAATGCAAACCCTTGTTTATTGCTGCTTTGTTCACAATAGCAAGGAGTTGGAAACAACCAAGTGCCCATCAACAAATGAATGGATAGAAAAACTCTGGTACATTGTCCTCCATTGAAAAACAACTCTCATGTAATATCCTACAAAATGGATGACCTGGAGGACATTGTGCTAAGTGAGATAGCTCAGTCACAAAAGGACAAATATTCCATAGTGCCACTGTTGTAAAGCTGGACTGAAAACAGCTTTGGGGGAATACTAAGAAAGAAAAGAGGGCATAAATAATGTACACTGCATTGAAACAGATGACAGAGAAATGTTTAAAGGGAATATATGATTAGGTATTATTTGCATACAAGAGTGCAGAATGAGAGCTGCATAGTGAAGTCGACTGGGGGTGGGCAGGGCCGAATTGTTTAACAATGAAAGAATTTTTTTATTTTTTTTTTTTTTGCTTTTCAAAGAGAAGAGCGAACTGGTGGTAGGGTCGGCAATGAG
>NW_006400068.1:635331-641152 GCF_000299155.1 Elephantulus edwardii
GAGTATTTACCTTTATCTTGTTGTGGTGCTCAAGTATTTCATAAATTCTGGATATAAGTCCCTTATCTGATATGTTATTACCAAATACTTTTTCCCAGTCAGTGGCTTCCCTTTTTACTCTGTTGGAGAAGTTTTTGGATGTGCATAGGGATTTGAGTCTTAGAAGATCCCATTCATCTACTATATCTTCTCCTGGTTGTAGGTAGAGATCTTTTTGTCTTTGAAAAGCTATCATGCAATAATTGCCAACTTTGAGACCACACCCACCTGCCCATCCTGTCCCCCTATCCCTAAGCATCCAGCATGCTTGTTTTCAGTTACTTTTCTTTGATTATTACTGTGTAGAGCTTTGTGACAGAAAAAGTATTGTCTACTCTTTAGATCCTAATTTTCTTTACATCTAAAATTTTTCTCACAATATCATAAAACAGCATTTAAGAGTGTAAGTTAAGACTTGGTTTCAGGGGAGCTCTGGTGGCCTAGTGGCAAGAAGCTGCACTGCAATCCCAGAGGTATGTAGTTCAAATCCACCAGATGCTCTGCTGGAGGAAGGACAGTCTTCCTCCTGTACGAGTCAGATCCAGTTTGACAATACACACAAAAAAATAATAAAATTTAAAAAAAAAGACTTGGGCGCTATGATTCAGTAATTGAATAAATTCTGCATTGTCAGGATACTTTCCAATTAATCCAAATTCTAAATTCACCACATTAGAATACTTAATCTCATTTCTTCGCCATTGAGTTTGTACCTACTCCTAGCGGACCTTCATTTTGTTTCAGAGGCAATCAAGAGCAGTAGAAGAGCTTGCCCATTTTTCTCTTGCAGAGTAGTTAGTGGATTTGAACCACTAGACAGACAAAGCTTAGAGTGAGCGGCACCTTTTATGGCCTGTACCACCATAGCTCCCTGTGGAAAAATTAACCACATAATTTTAGTACTTGAAGTCACAACCACTTACTGAAGATTTGAAATACTTAGTGACTTAAAAATGGGGATATGTGCTGTCTCTTTAAATGGACATACATCCAGCATGCACACGTGTGTGTGTGTCTCTCTCTATCCTGTATCTGCCAGAAGCCAACTTAAAGCATTTAGGAAAACTAGTAGAGTCTGAATCAAGATTACAGTCATCTTGCTGAACAGCTACTTCAGGAAATGTATGCACTTTACTTTTAGTAAAGTTTATGCACTTTCTAAGCAGTATTTGTAGTAATTACTTCCTAAATCTTCATTCTTCGATTTTTCCTTCTGTAAGTGCTAGCACATCAGAGCCACCAACAGCCAATATCAAGCCAACTCCTGTTGTGTCTACTCCGAGTAAGGTGACAGCTGCAGCTATGGCTGGAAACAAGGCTACACCCAGGGCTAGTATCCGCCCAATGGTTACACCTGCAAACCCCACTACCACTCCAACTGCTACAGTAATGCCCACTACACAAGTGGAATCGCAAGAAGGTAAGTAGAATAATACGGATTTTAGGTAAAATAATAAATACTGTTCATGTTATAAAATGATGACATAGTAACTTAAATGAGACTCTTAGTAAAGGTGAAGTCACACATCACAGTAAAAACTGGTGGAGAGTGTCTCCTAGTATTCCTGAAATAAATTCTTTCCTTCATCTTCTCTTCCCTCTTTCTATGCTGCCTTTTGTTTCTCCTCTTTGTTTTTTCCCCACTTTTGCTACTATTTTGTGCCATTATTAAGCTCGAGAACAGGGTAAAATAAATACCCTTGTCACTATATGGTTTTGGTGGGTGATTATTTTTTTAACAGAACTTTTTTTTCCTATATAATGACATGAATTCTGTGCAAAATTAAATTGTGCTGCATTGTTGTTTCTGCTCATCACATTTTCACTGAGAAGGTCTCTGTTTCCTTACTTGATTCTTATGTACCATCAAGTTGGAATAGACTCCGTAGCTGACCCTCCAGCAGATTTTCAGAAACAGTTTTATTGTACAGAAGGAGATTACCATCTTTCTTTCATGGAGCAGCTAGTAGATTTAAACTTGATGCTTTCAGGATTGCAACACAGCTCCTTACCTTGCTCACTATTTTCTCATTGGTTGCTACTCTGTATTTCATTCACTTGTCCTCATACCTTTTTATTTTACTAGATTGACCTCAAGGATAAGGATCATTGATAAAGGATCATTTTCATTGTTTAATTACCCGACCTCAGAAAAGGGTTTAACTCTGCTAAATGAATAAGCATTTTCTGTGTATTCTTTAAAAGTGTTTGAATAAATTATTCAAGGGCTACTGTATATATGTATATCCTATGAATATGCAAGTCTTATTTCACTTAAAGAATGATTATTAAATACTTTTATTATTTAAACTGATCTTAGTTTTGTCACGTTTAAAATAATTTCTCTCTGAACATCTTAATTTCACTTTTTTTGTTTGACTAAAAGTAGAATAATAGAGGCCAAAACTATTTGATAGATTTATTCAACCAAAATTTATTGCAGACTTCCATACCAATTAAATGGGTGGCTCAGAAATGCCTAATACTTTGTATTTGTCCACAGAGTTTTGTCTAATGGATAAGAGGTGTGCATATAAGAAACTGTGCAAAATAAAATATGATCTATACCACAGTGTACAGCAACATAATACTAGTGTTACTCAAAGTAGAAGACTTATTTTCTTACGTATTTTTTAAGCCAATTATTTAGATTCTTTTTTACAGCTATTAAAATAGATGTCTTTTTAATGGTTTATTAAGCAGTAATACTCTTTTCCAGCTATGCAGTCAGAAGGACCTGTGGAACATGTTCCTGTTTTTGGAAGCACAAGTGGATCTGTTCGTTCAACTAGTCCTAATATCCAGCCTTCTCTCTCTCAACCTATTTTAACTGTTCAGCAGCAAACACAGGCAACAGCTTTTGTGCAACCCACTCAACAGAGTCATCCTCAGATTGAACCTGCAAATCAAGAAGTATCCCCAAACATAGTAGAGGTTGTTCAGAGTTCACCAATTGAACGACCTTCTACTTCCACTGCTGTGTTTGGCACTGGTAAGATAAATTTTAAAATTAAGTTAGTGTAGACTTTATTTATAACTTATTTTCTACAAGGTACTGGAATAAATGAGTGAATGTATGCCTAACATTTTATTTTCTATTTTCTTACAAGTTCTATATTACATCACTTGTTTTGTCATTAAGATCCTGCTTTGCTGCCAGCTATTTTTTGACAGATTACCAACATGATACTACCTGGGGCATTAGTGATACACTGCTGATGCTGAGTACTAAAACAAGGTCATATACCCATTTTCTAATACAGTATGAGTTATTTTATCCAAAAAAATCCTAGTGTTTATAAAATATTGACTGTTCTTTGTGAATAGCAGTTACTTATCATCACCTCAGTCACAGCAAATCATTAACTATAAAATTTGCCCAGCTTTATAAGGTTAAGTTGATAGTATTGGATGAATCAGAGTATGAATTGCCTTTTTTTTACACATGTTCCGTCGAGTCAACTATAACTCATAGTTTCCCTATGGACAGTGACTCTGAACCATGCCCAAGCCTCTGCCATCTTCACCAACTCCAACACTTGAGTAATTAGCAAAAGCAAAATATGTTGACATAAAGTTATATTATTTAGTTGATTATAATTATGAGCTCTGGTGGCCTAGTGGCAAGAACCTGCACTGCAATCCCAGAGACATATGGCCACCAGCTGATCCGTGGGAGAAGGATGGGCAGGCAGTCTCCTCCGGTGCGATTAACTGCCTTTGAAAACCCACTGGAGAGTTATCTATGGGTTGGCTTGGACTCGACGGTTCATAATTATCTATACAATTTAATGTTTACCATGCCCTTATTTCATTTAAAGACTATGTTAACTAATAAAAACAATGTTTTAAAGTTATTTTTATCTAAATTAAATTTGGTATCAAACTGTAATTCAAGATTTAAATGACATAATTTAAAAGTTTCAGCTACTCCAAGTTCTTCTTTGCCAAAGCGTACACGTGAAGAAGAAGAAGATAGCACCATAGAAGCATCAGACCAAGTATCCGATGATACAGTGGAAATGCCTGTTCCAAAGAAATTGAAAAGTATTACACCCGTAGGAACTGAGGTGAGTACCATTTTCTGTTTATTTTTACCAGTAAGACTAATAATAGTTTCAGTGACAGCTTTATTAGAGAAAGTGAGCTCTTGGGTAAAAATTCAATGTCTAGAAAACTATTGAACTACTGCAAAGTTTCTACAGATAATTATAATAATGATGCTTTTGACAACATTGTTTATAGTCCTTATGTATTTTATTTAAATTTGTTGTATTTTCATAAAAAGTGCACCTCAAAAGCTTACATTGAATTGTATAAAGGAGGTTTAAGTTTGTTTATTTTTATTTTAAGCAAGGGCATTTATGGTTGAACATTTTACCACTATCATTCAGATATATGCACTAACAACCAGAGTCAAAGAAGAAGAAATAGATGATTTGTACCAACTTTTACAGTCAGAGAGCGATCGAACATGCAATCAAGATGCTTTAATAATAATGGGTGCCTGGAATGCAAAATTGGGAAAAGAGAAAAAAGAATCAGTAGTTGGAAAACATGGACTTGGTGAGAGAAATGAAGTTGGAGATAGAATGATCAAATTTTGCACAATCAATGACCTATTCATTGCAAATACGTTTTATAAGAAACATAAACGCAGGTTATACACATGGATATCACCTGATGGTATGAATAGGAATCAGATCGATTATATCTGCGGAAAAAACTGCTGGAGAAGCTCAATATCAGCTGTAAAAACAAGGCCAGGAGCTGATTGTGGAACAGCCCACCAGCTACTCATATGCAAGTTCAAGCTGAAGCTGACGAAAATTAAACTGAATCCACGGGAACCAAAATATGACTTTGAGTTCATCCCACCTGAATTTCAGACCCATCTCAGGATCAGGTTTGAGGCCTTGAACACTAATGATCGAAGACCTGATGAGTTGTGGGAGGATGTCAGATGTATCATCCAGGAAGAGTGCAGATGGTCATTACAAAAACAGAAGAGGAAGAAAAGACCAAAATGGATATCAGAAGAAACTCTGAAGAGTGCAGTGGAGCGCAGAAAAGCCAAAACACAAGAATTCAAGATACTAAAGAGCTGAACAGAAGATTCCAGAGGGCAGTGCGTGATGACAGAGTAAAATATTACAATGAAATGTGCAAGAGGCTAGAGTCGGAAAATCAAAAGGGCCAAACTCGCTCAGCATTTCTTAACTCAAGAAACTGAAGAACAAATTTAAACCTCGAGTTGCTATAATCAAGGATGCTTTAGGCAGAATATTAAATGATCCGGGAAGTATTAAAAGAAGATGGAAAGAATATAATGAGTCACTGTATCAGAAAGAACTGGCAAACACAGAAGAATTTACAGAAATCACATATGAGCAAGAGCCTATGGTGATGAAATTCAAGCTGCTTTGAAGGAAATAGCAAAAAATAAGGCCCCAGGGATAGATGGTATACCAATTGACATATTTCAGCTAACAGATGCTGCCCTGGATGTGCTCACCAAGTTGTTCCAAGAAATCTGGAGAACAACCACTTGGCCACCTGACTGGAAGAGATCTATATTTGTTCCCATTACGAAGAAGGGTGACCCAACAGAGTGTGGAAACTATAGAACGATGTCATTAATTACACACGCAAGCAAAATTCTACTGAAGATTATCCAAAAACGACTGGAACAGCACATCAGCAGAGAACTGCCAGAAGTCCAGGCTGGATTTAGAAGAGGTCGTGGTACTAGGGATATTGTAGCTGATGTTAAATGGATCTT
>NW_006400068.1:641252-644457 GCF_000299155.1 Elephantulus edwardii
GAGGAAAATGTGCAACGGTCAGTGAAGGAATGAAATCCAAAGTCTATAAACTTTCATTAAAATTTCAATTAAAGAAATGTAAAGGAAAACAAATAGCAAAAATCATTGTCAGACTATCAAGGATATTAAAAATATCATAAAAATATTTTAAAACAAGATTGTTAAGTTCTGTGGACTCATAGGCGACTTACAGCGACCCTATGAACAAAAGACCTGAACACTGTATAACTTCCATCATTTTTCCAGATTTAAAGGATTTCCAGAGGCAGGCTATTTCGGAAGTGGATGCCACTCCTGCTTCCAAGCTTATTTTAATATCCTAAATTAGACATTCTTTTCACACCTACTTTTCCTACAGTTGTAAATGTCCCTTCTTCTTAACCTGTAAATGTTTCTCATCTTAAGGGTTACTCTGATCACTTGTCATCCCTTCAGGTTCATTTGTTTCCAGTTGTGAAGTTATTTGAGAACTTGTTGATAGCAAACTTGTAACTTCTTATTGTAAAATAAAATACATTTCTTATTTTCTTAGATGAACTTCCAGAGATGGAATTATTGAGTATATTATATACTTTTTGTCATTCTAGGTAATGGAAACCTCAGCTCAGTCTTCTGGAGATCATCAAGAACAACATGTCTCAGTTCAGGAAATTCAGGAGCTCAAAGAAGCTCTCAGCCAAACAGAAACAAAGTCAAAGTCCCTGGAAAGTCAAGTAGAGAATCTTCAAAAGGTATGAACATGAGAGCAGTAAAAAGTAATGTCCCTTTTTGTCTGCCTAGAGAATATAAGAGTTTATCACTGACAGTATTTAACTCTACGTAAATGAAATCTAATGATCCTCAGCACTTGGCTGGAAACCAGAGTTGACAGTTTGACCCTAACATAGCTTTCTTAGTGAAAAGTCATGGTGATGTGTTTTCATATATATTTATAATCTAGGAAACTTTATGTTCAGTTCTACACTATTTTAAAGTGTTGCTGTGAGTCAGAATTTGCTTGATAATAGTATACAGCAGTCATTTAAAAAATGTTCACTCATATGATTTGTCCAGCATTTTATGATTATACTTTTCATTTAACTAAAAAGGAAGCAATTTAATAAGGATTACATTTTAAGAAATGTAAGGTATATTCATTTGATTTAATTAAATAGTGACTTATTTGCTTTCTTTTAAAAGACATTGTCTGAAAAAGAGATGGAAGCAAGAAATCTTCAAGATCAAACTGTGCAGCTACAGTCTGAACTCTCACGTCTTCGTCAGGATCTTCAGGATCGAACCACACAGGAGGAACAACTCAGACAGCAAATAACTGAAAAGGAAGAAAAAACAAGAAAGGCAATTGTAGCAGCAAAATCAAAAATTGCACACTTAGCTGGTAAATACTTGCATGCTTTATTCTCTGAACTTATACATGAGAATTGGTTAATCACAAACTTTGATTAATCTCAGTTTTCACTGATTTGCATTTCCTTTATTTCCTTATGAAGATTTTGTTTTTGTTTTTTAAACCACTCCTTCATAGTATTTTGGTGTAGTCTATAGGGAGTTGCACATATAACTCAAAGGCTGTACGTTCAAATTCACCAGTGGTTCCAAGAAAGAAAGATGGGCATTCTCTCTTACAGTTTACAGTCTTGGAAACCCATTGGAGAGTCAATATTTAGTTTTGATTAAAGTTAGCACAGCAGGTTAGTTTTCCATTTAGCAAGTACTGTTCCTATTTTTCAGAGACATTGATTACATTTTTCAGTATTTTAAAATTCTCATTAGTTCCCTTCATATTGATTTGAGGATGCTGTGGTTTGGTTTTGTTTTTTGTTTTAAATAAGTGGCTGCTAGTTGAGTACTGTTACCTTTCTCCTCTTTTGCTCTGGTTATACTATCTATTGACCTTCTACTTTGGGCCCAAACCTTACTGCCCAGAAATCTTTGCCAAGCTTTTAGACAGTGTTGAATTGAGTCCAGTGCTAACAAAGTTCAGGGAACAGCTGAATTTATCTTGCCATGATGTTCAGTAGTAGAACTGTCTACTACTGTCTATTGAATTATAAGCATTAATTTAATGATCTTCAAGATAAGGTCTCAATTTATTCAGAACTAAGATACTTTACTATTTTCGAGTGACTTATTTCATTATTCTAAAGTAAATATTTTAAGTATCATATGAAATATGAATGTTGCAACTCCTATCTTTATTTTTAAAGCTACATTTAAATATTCTAGATAAAAGCTTCTATTTACTACAGTTTTAACTTTTTGAGATCTTTGACAATTACATATTTTTATATTTAATTAATAAACTGAATATTGTTAGAACTTTGCTCATTGAAAGATTTTGAAATACAGTATGGACCTTATACCTCCTTAACATGTGAGTGTTCTTTACTTCTGATGTTAATTGATTGTAATAATGATAGAATTATGTCATTATCTTTGTAGGAGTAAAAGACCAGCTAACTAAAGAAAATGAGGAGCTTAAACAAAGGAATGGAGCCTTAGATCAGCAGAAAGATGAATTGGACGTACGTATGACTGCTCTTAAGTCCCAGTATGAAGGTCGAATTAGTCGCTTGGAAAGAGAACTCAGGGAGCATCAAGAGAGACACCTGGAACAAAGAGATGAGCCTCAAGAGCCTACTAATAAGGTGATTAGTTAAATCTAATTCCATGAATAGTAATTAATTTTTTTTCTATGTACATATTGAGAGTTCATAAGATTTTTAGCACCTTTTCCTGGAATTAATTTTTATGAAAATTTAATGTATACAGAGATAATTATTAGTAGTAAATATATACATAGCGTATCTGAGTGAAATCCTGTGAGAGTGGCACATTAATGAGTAATTTTCTTTTCATAGGCCCCAGAACAGCAGAGACAGATCACATTGAAAACAACTCCAGCTTCTGGTGAAAGAGGAATGTAAGTTGTATTTCTTTCATAATGTGATAGCTAATTTTCATTTTAAGTTTTTTAAATGATCTAGTAGAAATATATTGAGATAAAATAAGTCTTTACTTTTAAAACATATGTATTTGGAGATTTTTTAAATTTTTTATTAAATTGTATTAATTTTAATGAACATTTACAGAGATTTTGGGTTTCCATTCATTCATTGTTGCACTATTTTCTCTACCCTCCTCCCCAGTTCGTTCTTCTTTTTTTTCCCCCCTTGAAAGTCTGTTTTAATTGTCCAGTTGCCAC
>NW_006400068.1:653370-658768 GCF_000299155.1 Elephantulus edwardii
GGAGGGATGTGTCAGAGGCAGTGAGATTGGCACAGGATAGAGCAGGGTTTAGGGCTGTTGTACATAGGGTCGCTATGAGTCGCAAGCGACTCGACAGCACATAACAACAACAGCAACAATATTAACTAATGCTCATAGGCTATATTTTGATACAAAGAAATTGTGATTTATTATATTTTACAAATTGGCATTTCTGATAAGTAAATTTATAAAGCTGTAGATTAAGTTTCATTTTATTCGGAGACCTGACTATGAAAACCCTTATAGTGGCTTGTTACACTTAAAACTCTTGTATGTATTGCTACATACAGGAAGAAGTTATGGCAGAGGAAAGTACTGATGGAGAGGTAGAGACTCAAGTATACAACCAGGATTCACAAGATTCTATTGGAGAAGTAAGTAAAAACTTGATTTTTAGGTAATAATAGTAAAATGTTTGCTCTCAGCAAATCAAATTAGCTTAAGGAATGTAAACACAATTGGGGTTTTTTCCTACTTCGTACTTTATATCTAGTAAAGTATTACTAGAATTAAATGGTACAAGTTCTTTTTTTCTTTTTTTTTATTTTTTCTCCTTATTGCTTCTAGATTAATACTGAATATTTTTGTTCATGACACTGGTCTTGTAAGCTAAGTTGTTTTTGATTACTGTTGAGTTGAGTACAGCTCATAATGACTCTATAAATAAAAGGCCAGAAGCCTTTCTGTAACTATTGATATTTATCAAAGTTTATAGAGTTTCCAGAGGCATGTGGTTTAGCAATTGGATGCCACTCCTACTTCCTGAAAGCTGAGAAGCAGCATGAATAAAGATTATTCATTAGTATGATTTAGAAAAAAGAACAGAATAATGGGTTTATTTAGTCATGAGTTAAAATGAACCAAACCTCTAGATTTCCATATTTTCACATATAAGAATAAATAGTAAAAGAATTTTTAGGATTGTATAATGTTTAGCATAATACCTACCAAATGTTACCAGTACCATTTGCCATCGTCTGTGTTCCATTCATGGTGCCTTCTTGCATTAGTAAAAGTGTGTGGAGTTTCCATTGACTTAATATTTCAGAGATTTCAGAGTACCTTTAAGTCCTTTTTCAGGGTGCTTCTGGATAGCCTCACTCCAGCCTTTGGTTAGCAACCAAGAGCCTTAAACTTTTGTCCTCCCCTGAAACTGACGTCGTCTTTAATTCTTAATAATATTACAATTTTCTACAGAATGCTTTTTATTAAGGTTGGCAAAAATTACTATGACACAGAAAATGCCAATTTGCTTTCCATTCCACCGTTCCAGCACAATTTTATTTGTTTTTCATGCTCTCATTCATATGGTTTACCCCATTTTCTTCCCCTTCATACCCTCCAGTATGAACTTGGTGGTTGTCATCCCTTCTTTTCAGAGTTACCTTCCCTCCTTCTATTCCAGTGCCATCTTTTCTCTGTGTCCATTCTCCTGTTCTCCTCACCTCTCCCTGCCTGCCTTGCCCCTTATTACTCTTGATTTTATAACAGTGGTCTTACACCACATTTGTCCTTTTGTGACTGAGTTAATTCACCCAGCATAATGTACTCTAAACTCATCCATGTTGTGTAGAGTTTTCTTGAGAAATTGTTTTTCAGTGCTCTGTTATTTGATTATACCACAATTTTTGAGCCATTCATTTATTATTGGATCCTTCTGTGCTTCTTCCTTCTCTTAATTATTGTGAATAATGCTGCAGTAAACATGGGGGTGCGTTACATCTATTTATGTCTTACCTCTGTTTTCTTTGCGGTAGGTCCTAGGAGTGGAATAGCTAATTCAAATGATATTTCTATTTTCAGTCTTCTTAAGAAGTGCCAAACTGCGTACTGTGTTGGTTGTACCATTTTACAATCCCACTATCATTGTATGAGATTTCAACTTGTCCACATCTTTGCCAGCATTTATTATTTGTTGTCCTCTAGAACTTGGCCATTTGCTGGGGCAGCATTATCTATTGCATGCTACTGTTGTTGGAAGTGCCATCAAGCCAGTTATGACTCTGTAAACAGTGGATCAGAACCTTGTTCTATCCTCTGCCATCTTCAACATCTATGATTTACTTGAAGCTGTTAATATAGTCCCTGTACTTGGTTCAGAGTCATCATCTTTTTTGATGATCCTCCATGTTTCCAAGCTTAGTATCTTTTTCCCAGGAGTGGCCTCTCTTTCACAACATGCCCAAAGTATGGGGTGAATCTTAACTCCTCAAAGGAGCACCCTGTGAACTGTCTCCCAATCGTATTTGTTCTTTTGGTAGTCAGTGGGATATTCGGTACTCTTCTAACACCACTACTCAAAGGTATCAGTTCGTCTCTTCTCTTTACCATTGTCCAATTTTTAGAACCATGCCAAGTATTGGAAAAGGCTACGGCTTGGATCAGATGCTCTTTGTTGTTGTTTTTCTTATTGTTAAATGCTGCCATCAAGTTGTCTGCGACTCATTGCAGCCCTGTGTAAAACAGCCCTAAACCCTGCTCTATCCTTTGGCAAACTTACTGTCTCTGACACACCTACCCCCATTAACCCAGTCACTGAATCAATCCATCTCATCGAGGGTCTTCCTCTCCTGCTCTGTCCCTCCATTCTTCCAAGCATGACGTCCCTCTCCTAGGACTAGTCCCTCCTTGCAGCATGTCCAGAGTATATCAGATGAAGCTTCAGAATCCTTGCCTCCAAGGAGCAACCTGGTCTAACCCTCTTTAGGGAAAATCTGTTCATTCTTAGCAGTCCATGGTATATCCATTACTCTTCTTCAACACCACAGCTCAAAGTCATCGATTCTCCTTCTATCATCTCTAGTTATTATCTAGCTCTCTGATGCATAGCAAGTGATTGCAAAGACCATGACCTGTATCAGGCACACCTTAGTCTCCAGACTGACATTGCTCTGCAGTACTCTAGAAAGATCTCTGACAGCAGACTTTCCCCACGCAATACGTCTTAATTTCCTGGCTGCAGGTGCCAAGAGTGTTGACTGTGAATCCAAGCAAACTAAAGCTGTTAACAATCTCTTCATTCCCACTGGTGAGAATTTTTGGTTTCTTGATACTGAGCTTCAATCCATATTGAAGGTTGCAGTCCTTGACCCTCTTCAACAAATGCTTCAGGTCCTCCTCAGTTTCAGCAAGCAGGGTTGTGTCATCTGCATAATGCAGATTGTTGAGTCTTCCTCCAATTTTCCTCACATTTCTCCTCAGCCCAGCCTTCTGGATAATCTGTTCCACATAAAGATTAAGAATGAATGGAGATAGGACACATCCCTGGCGTACACCTTACCCAATTTTTAACCATGCAGTGTTTCCTTGCTCTGTTCTAATGACTGCCTCCTGGTCCAAGTATACTTTTCACTTAAGCCAGTCAAATGTTCTGGGATTCCCATCCTTCTCAGAGTCAGCCACAGTGTGTTGTGAGCCACACAGTCAAATGCCTTTGCATAGTCAATGAAACACGGATAGACCTTCCTCTGGTATTCCCTACTTTTTCAGCCAAAAACCCGTCTAACATACAATATCTCTAGTACCACGACCCCTTCTAAACCCAGCCTGGACTTCTGGCAGTTCTCTGCTGATGTGCTGTTCCAGTTGTTTTTGGATGATCTTCAGCAGAATCTTGCTTGCATGTGATATTAATAATATTATTGTTCGATATTTTCGAAACTGTCAGGTCACCTTTCTTTGGAATGGGAACAAATACAGATCTATTGCATTCACTTGACCAAGTGGTTGTCTTCCAGATTACTTGACACAACTTGGTGAGCACATCTAGGGCAGCATGTTTGTTGAAATAATGTCAGTTGGTATACTGTGAATTCCTGGGGCCTTGTTTTTTGGCAATTCTTTCAAAGCAGTTTAAACTTCTTCCTTCATCACCACAGGTTCTTGCTTGTATGTTGTTTCATGAAATTTTTCCGTGTCCACCAATTCCTTTTGGTACAGTAGCCTTGAATCTGTCCCACCTAAATTTCAAAACCATGTCAGGAACAGGTTTGAGGCCTTGAACACTAGTGAGTGAAGACCAGAGGATCTGTGGGAGGATATCAAACATATCATCCAGGAGAAGTGCGCAACGTCATTACAAAGACAGAGGAGGTAGAAAAGACCGAAACGGATATGAGAAGAGACTCTGAGTATTCCACTAGAGCCCCAAGAAGCCAAAGCAAAGAGAAGAAATTAAGATACTAAGGAGCTGAACAGAAGATTCAAAAGGCAATGCGGGAAGACAGAGTAAAGTATTATAATGATAAGTGTGAAGAGCTGGAGTCAGAAAATCAAAGGGGCCGAACTAACTCAACATTTCTTAAGCTCAAGGAACTGGGCAAGTTGCAATACTTAAGGATTCTTTTGGCAGAATATGAAATGGGAAGAGTATACAAAGTCACTGTACCAAAAGAAATGGGTGGACACAGAAGATGCTGCTTAGTTTTTAAAATAACATTGTTGCTCTTTAGTACTTTGGGAGAAATCCTGGACAGCAGATTTTCCCAGCACAGCTTGTCATTTGATTTCTTGACTGCTGGTAGCGATGATGATTATGGATCCAAGTAAGATGAAGTCTTTACAACTCAGTGTTTTCTCTGATTATAAAGATTTTAACGATTGGTCTTGTGGTGAGGATTTTTGTTTTCTGGCTGTTGAGATATAATCCATATTATAGTCTACAGTCCTTGATATTGTGCAACCATTGTGTCAAGTCCTCTTCGCTTTCAGGACACAAGGTAGCGTCATCTACATTGTGCAGGTTTGGGTGAGTCGCTCTCTCATCCTGATGCCACATTGTTTTATAATCCATCTTCTCAAATTATTTGCTCAGTGTATAGATTTACTAGGTATAGAGAAAGAAGCATCTCTAATGCACGCTTTTCTTAAACTGTCCATTGTCCTTTACTCTGTTAAAACAACAGAGTCTAGATGGAGATTTTGCATGAGCATAATGAAAAGTTAAGAGAATCTCCGTCTTTTCAAGGTTAGCCTTAATTTATTATAACACAAATGACAAAACACTCAATAAAACATAAAGAGACGTTCTTCTGGTACATTCTGCTTTAAGTGTTTTCCCTTGTGCCACAGCTTCTTCTAAATTCAGTTTTAATTTCTGTTAGGTCTCTTACCAACTATTCCAGCCCTTTTAAAATAATCTTGAACAGTATTTTTTTACATGTGAGAGTGATAATGTTCTGTAATTTCTACGTTCTGTTGAATCACTTTTTTAAAAAAAATTACTAAATTTTATTAGTTTTAGTGAACATTTACAGAGATTTTGGGTTTTCATTCATTCATTGTTGCACTGTTTTCTCTACCCTCGTCCCCAGTTCATTCTTCTTCACCCCCACCCCCGAATGTCTGTTTTAATTGTCCAATTGCCACAGTGCTTGTC
>NW_006400068.1:662174-692459 GCF_000299155.1 Elephantulus edwardii
GGAGGCAAGGATTCTGAGGCTCCGTCTAACATACTTTGGACATCTTGTGAGGAGAGACCGGTACTTCGAGAAGGACATCATGCTTGGGAGGGTGGTGGGACAGCGCAGGAGGGGAAGGCCCTCTATGAGGTGGATTGATTCAGTGACTGGGATAATTGACATGGGAGTGTCAGAGACAGTGCAATTGACACAGGACAGAGCAGAGTTTAGGGCTGTTGTACATAGGGTCTCTATGAGTCGCAAGCGACTTGACGGCACATAACAACAACAACATTGAGTACTTGGGCCAAACAACATAAAGTTAAAATTATAGTTAATTTCGGTGGCCAGAAATAGAATTGCAAATGCATGGAGCAGAGAGCTATTTTAGTATCTCTTACCTTGATTCTTTAATGTACTAACAAAATTCACAAATATGCGGCAATTCTTAGAAATAAGTTCATCCAGTTAGTACCTGGTCTTATTTCCCTAAACATGATTAAACAGTGTACCTTTTTCACTTTTTTCTTTCATGCTTAAACAAAAACACGTGTTTTATAGTCATCTTTTGAAACTGTGATTGAGTTTTATAGACATACAGATCCAGTCTCCTCTTTTTAAGAAAACAAAGAGAGCTGCTTTAATGCTGATGGAAAATTCCATCAGTTGGAAAGCTGTATATTTTTGAGATAGATTTAATAAGGCTATGCAGTGTTTTGTTCTGTGTTTTCTGTTAGTCAGATTCACTGGCATCCAACAACAATAATATTCTTCTGTAGAGAAACTTAAGATCCATTAATAGAATCAGTTCTTATTAGCAGGTATATTGCTGGACTTTAGAAATGCTTCATGGTCATCTGGTTCAGCCACAAGCGACCCAGTTCTGATGTTGATAACCTTGGCACAACAATTTGAACTCCAAGAACACACTTGACTTCAGCTAACTTTAGTCTTTGATAGCTACACAAATCCTGTATACAGGTTGATCGTATTGTTCTAAAAACTGGTTTGTTTCCTTTTTTCTTGTGCTTTGAAAACCTAAGAGAGTAATCAGTTTTTTTGGGTCAGGAACAGTGTCTAGATCATAATCATGATTTATTTTAATGTATGTTTCAGATTATTTTAAGAAATTTCTTTCTCTTATTTGCCTTAAAATTGCATTCTCTGCTCACCTGTGTTGACTGTTGAGCACCTGAAATAACGTTTGTTCATAATTAGGATACTTATTTGTAGAATATACATCTGAGCTACAAACTGGCTTCACCAATTTTATATTTTTTATTAATGTGGTCACTAGGAAATTTTAAAACTGCTGTGAAACTCAATTTCTGACTTGCATTTTGCGTAGCACGGATGGGCATCCTCCTCCAGTGCAATTAGCTGCCTCTGAAAACCCACTAGAGGATCAGCTATGGGTCAGTTCCATCTTGAGAGCACCAGAAACAACAAGACAAAATACCACATTTGTAGTTTTGAACCTGCACATAACTTACGTAGTTATAAATATCTCACTCCCATTCTTACCCCTTTTACTTTTAGCGGAATGATATTCATAGATATTAATAGATTTGTTTGTGGATTATATGTGGAAGATACTATATTTTCTTCAACATATATTTGAAAAGCTTTTAAAAATCACATTTTTAAATAAAAGTAACTAGCGTGGCTCTGTGAGGAGAAGTGTGGTATCAGGATTGAAGGAATATTCATCAACAATGTGTTAAGCAAATGACACAACCCTGCTTGATAAAACTGAGTAGGACCTGAAGCGCTTGCTGCAGAAGGTCAAGGACTGCAGCCTTCAATATGGATTGAGGCTCAATATCAAGAAAACAAAGATTCTCACCACTGGGCCAGTTGACAGTATCATTATAAATGATGAAGAGATTGAGATTATGCACAGCTTTAGTTTGCTTGGCTCCACAGTCAACCCTTTTTGCACCAGCAGCCAGGAAATTAAAAGATGTATTGTAATGGGAAAGTCTCCTGTTAGGGACCTCTCTGAAGTACTGAAGCGCAGTGATGTCAGTCTGGAGACTAAGGTGCGCCTGATACAGGCAATTACTTGCTATGCATCAGAGAACTGGACAGTGACTCGGGATGATAGAAGGAGAATTGATCCCTTTGAATTGTGGTGTTGGAAAAGAGTACTGAATGTACCATAGACTGCTAAGAAAATGAATAGGTTTGTTCTAGAGAGGGTTAAACCAGGCTGCTCCATAGAGGCAAGGATTCTGAGGCTTGGTCTGACATATTTTGGACATGTTGCAAGGAGGGACCTTGAGAGGGACGTCATGCTTGGGAGGGTGGAGGGACAGAGCAGGAGATGACGACCCTCTTTAAGGGGAATTGATTCAGTGACTGGGGTAATCGGGGTAGGTATGTTGGAGACTGAGATTAGCAAAGGATATAGAGCAGAGTTTAGGGCTGTTGTACATAGGGTTGCTATGAGTTGCAGGCGACAGGACAGCACATAACAACAACATATGTTTATTTTAGGCTTTACTTTGATATACTGATAGTGTTAGATATGTCTGGTTTTTGTTGCTGTTTCTCCAAAAGGGTGTCACCCAAGGGGATTACACTCCTATGGAAGACAGTGAGGAAACCTCGCAGTCCCTTCAAATAGATCTTGGACCCCTTCAGTCAGATCAGCAAACAACTTCTTCCCAAGATGGTCAAGGTAAAGGAGATGATGTCATTGTTATTGACAGTGATGATGAAGAAGAAGAAGATGATGAAAATGATGGAGAACATGAGGTGATTTTGGTTTTATATCTTTTTAAACTGTCAATTGTACGTGCTCAAATCCTTGAGACTATTAAAGCAGGAACCAGTCAATTCGATCTCCCTGCCAGTTGAAGAAGTTATTTTACTTTTCCTTTATCTTACCTGGTTCTCAGATTAATGTTATATATTTAAATTGAGCAAGAGATAGAAAATCCAAATTCTTTTTTTTATTTTTCTTTAACTCTCTAGGATTTGTTCTAAATTAAATGTAATTTTCAGTCTTACTGATTAATGAGTATGATTTTTAATTGTAAGCCCTGTGCCTGCTGTTAAGAAAAAGAAGAAAACATCTTTTTCCCCTCTTGGAATCTCTCCCAAATTCTTCATATCATTTCAGAAGTAATTGACATGTAACCCTCATTAAAGCAAATTTTAAATGAAATTCTTTCTATATTTCCATAACAAGTAACCTAGTATGATTTCATATATTTCTTCAGCTCTTCTTTTAATATTTAGAATTAAAGAATTACACTTGAGGTGCATTTAGGACAATTTTTGGAGAATTTTTTCTCTTATTTGTATTAGCTTGCATACAATCATTTGTATACTTCATGTTTCGTTCCTATATATTGTGCTTTTATACATTCATATACTTTTTACTTTATAACTTAATTACTGTTGATCTATGCCTGTTACTACCCTGTCTTTTCAAGTCCCCATTGAATCTCTCCTATTCCTTCATTCCCCACATCCACCTACTGTGCTGTCAGTGTTCCCTTCTTCCCTTTTTTCCAGTCCGGTTTCCCATTCCCCTCCCCCTTTTGAACATTTACACATTTCTTGTTTAGTAATCTTTCTACTTCTGCAAAGATAGTCTTATGCTGTATTTGTCCTTATGTGATGGAAAAATTTCACTCAGCATAATTCTCTGTAGACTTTATTATGTTACATAGTACTTAATCGTCATTCTTTAGTGCTACATAGTATTCTGTTTCTCACTCCATGTGTTTATTGATGTACATTTGGGCTGTTTCCATTTTCCTTCTATTGTGAATAATACTGCTATGAACATATATTTCCATTTGTGTCTCAGTTCTGATTTCCTTGGCACATATTCCTAACAGTGGAGTAGTTGAGTTGTACATCAGGAATTTCTGTGTTTTTGAGGAAACACCAGTCTGCCTTCTAGAGTGGTTATACCATTTTATAATCCCACCAGCAGTGTATAAGAGTTCTAATCTCTCTGCATCCTCCCCAGAAATTTTTGTTTGCTGTCCTGTTAAACTTTGCTACTGCTGTTAGAGACATTGTTTTGTTTTGATTTGCATCCCTTTGATTGCCAGTGATTTTGAACATTTCTTCAGGATCCACATCTCAATACCGTACAACTTAAGGTGGATCAGAGATCTGGGGGTAAAACCCAGAACAGTAAGGATCATAGACAAAATGGGACCAAACTTAGAAATCCTAGCCTGTGGAATAAGTAGGCTTGCAAATATAGCCAGAAATGCACAATTAGGAGAAAAGGGGGCCGCAGTGGGGGGTGGGACAACACAAAACTTTTACAGTAGAATGAAAAGATGTGTTTACAGAATTTTGTCAGGCCTCCACAAGGCTATTAAGTTTTACAGAATACCACAGGGCCACTTCAAGAAAAAAGACTGATAACCCAGTAACAAAATGGGCAAAAGACATGAAAAGACTCTTCACAAAGGAAAAAATTGGATGGCCAACAGAGCATTAATCTTTGAAAGCACACGTATGAACACTTAGAATTCAGATTTAATCATTGTACTAATTCTCCGTAAGTATCACAGTTTTAATATTTGATGCCGTAGAACTAATCTCATACACTCTCAGGATAACTTCTCGGTCCTCATCAATGCTCATAATGATAATGATCACATTGTTATAGGCTGTTGAATTAGAACCAGTTTATAGCTGATGCTCCAGTGGGTTTTCAGAGACTATAATTCAGGAAGAGTTTGCCCATTTTTCTCCCACTGAACAACTGGTGGAATGATGAGTCACTTAAATTTAATTATAAGTGGGGTATCAAGATATGTACAACATGTATGCCATATATGTAGATCTTTATTTATATTTCATAATTTTTCTACTAGGATTATGAGGAAGATGAGGAAGATGATGATGATGAAGATGACACAGGAATGGGAGACGAGGGTGAAGATAGTAATGAGGGAACTGGTAGTGCTGATGGCAATGATGGATATGAAGCTGATGATGCTGAGGTAATTATGGTTAGAACCTTTTCTTTTCTTTATGAACTTGCTTGACAGATTCTTACTATTTCTTAGAGAAAGGTCTGTATTCTCAGAACAGCCATGTATTGTTCCTTTGATTAACAGTAAAAGGTCTTTTACTCTTCAGTTTGGTTTGCTATGACTTATTTGGTCTAGTTTTTAAAGATGTCTTTTGCCGTATCTTTTATTCCTTAAATTTAGGGTGGTGATGGGACTGATCCTGGTACAGAAACAGAAGAAAGTATGGGTGGAACTGAAAGTAATCAGAGAGCTGCTGATTCACAGAATAGTGGTGAGGTTAATTTTAATTGTGTTTATTTACTTAATTTATCCTTTTAACATTCATTGTTTTAGTGATAGACTGTAAATCATAAAATTTGTATAATAAATTGATGAACAAATTGACTATTCCAGTTTCTACTATTTTTCTTTCATCTCTGTATTTACATTAAGCTCAGGGATACAGAACAGCAACAGTCAACCACTAAATCTTGCCTTATCCTATGCCATCCTCTTGATGAGTCCATGCTTGTTAAAATCACTTGTTAGTCTACTTAATTGACATTCCTCCTCTCTTACGCTGACCCTTTGCCTTTCACAGTATGCTTTTTCCCCCAGGACTGGCTTCTCAAAGTATATGCCCCTCTTGAACGCTTACTCTAAGTATATGGGATGAAGTTAAACCATGTTTGCCTCCAAGGAGCACTAGTTACATTTCCTCCAAAATAGATATAGTTCTTCTTTTGACAGAACATAGAATATTCAGTACTCTTTGCTAACATCACATTTCAAAGGCATTGATTCTTCGTGGGTCATCTTTATTCATTGTCAAAAGTTGGTGAATATTATAAAATCATATAATAAAAGAATAGTATTCTTAGGTTTTGAGGAAGATTAAAAAGTAAAGGGAAATCGATGCTACTTTTCATTTGGGCAATAACTTCTATTTCATAAAACATTTTATAGTTAATTTTTGTGTGCATTTGTGTCAAATAGAATATAGAGATCTGTGGGGTGTGTTGTTTTGTGTGTTTCTAGGTGCTGTCGGTAAAAGTTAAGTCTGTTGAGGGCACATATTTACAGCTGTTTTTCCTAGATACAGAGCACATAATAAGACGCTCATGAAATCCTTGTTAGAGAATTATTTCCAGGTGTTGATGGGAAGTGTCAAGAAAAGAGACCTTACTGGTCTGGATAAAATGAAATTCTAAGTGTATTTGGCATAAAACTATAGCTACCTAATGCTTCTCAAAAACTACTTATTATCTTGAATTACTTAGTTCTTAAAATAAGTTTATGAGATGTAGATACTATGATGAGATTTAACTTAGCAAGAAGGACCTGAGACACAGAAATAAAATTACTTAACCAAGGCCATAGCAATTAAGTATTTAAGCTAGTTCATAATTCCAGATGTCAAGTCTTTTTAAACTACTGAATTCCCAGTGATAGCTTTTTGAATTTTTCAGAGTGGGACATCTTCTGTTAACTTCTTCCATATGTATTCAAGACCCAGTTATGTTTTAGTAATAACACCTGCAAAGGACTGCATTTTCATTACTTTAGATATTTACTGGAGGGGCCTGCTTCATCTTTCTCTAGCTACTCTAAGGGGAAAAGCTGAGAAAGTTAACATTTAAAGTATTGTTAAGAATAAAAATTTAGGAAAAAATGAAATTTAAAAGTGTTATGGTAATACTTTCCCCTAATCTGCCTCACCTTTTTGAGTATTATAACGAAACTTCCTGGTGGTCTGACCTGATTGTCATTTGCTCATTTTCATTAAAAAAAAAAACAAAAAAAACCTATTGTTGTTAATGTGCTGTCGAATGACTTGGGACTCAGTGACCCTTTGTACACCAGCCCTAAACCTTGCTCTATCCTGTGTCGACCTCACTGTCTCCAAGACACCTATTCCTGTTACCCTCGACCCATCTCATTTAGGGTCTTCCTTTCTTGCTCCACCCTCCCAAACATGTTGTCCCTCTCCAAGGGCTGGTCCCTCCTTGTAACATACCCATAGTATGTCAGACGAAGCTTCAGTATCTTTGACTCCAAGGAGCAGCCCGTTTTCACCCTCTCTAGGACAAATCTGTCTGTTCTTCTAGCAGTCCATGGTATATTCAGAACTCTTCTCCAGCACCACAGCTTAAAGCTATCAATCTCCATCATCTCTAGTCACTGTCTAGCTCTCTGATGAATAGCACGCAATTGTGAAGACTAAGATCAGGCACACCTTAGTCTTCAGCCTGACATCATTGCACTTCAGTACTCTGGAGAGGTCTCTGACAGCTGACTTTCCCAATGCAATTTGTCTCTTGATTTCCTAGCTTCTGGTACCGAGAGTGTTGATTATAGAACCAAGCAAACTAAAACTGTTAACAATCTCAATCTCTTCACCATCCATAATGATGCTGCCAGTTGGCCCAGTGGTGAGAATCTTTGTTTTCTTAATGTTGAGCTTTAATCCATATTGAAGGCTACAGTCCTTGTCCTTTTGCAGCAAGCACTTCAGGTCCTCCAGTTTCAGCAAGTGGGGTTGTGTCATCTACATACCATTACCTACTTTATTTTTGCCTCCTTTTCGCTTTGGGCCAGGTATTTAGGTCTATTTGAAATTCTTACAAAAACTTCAGTTATAGGTGACATTTGCTGTATTATCAGTCCTAAAACTAGGCTCTAGGGGGTTAAGGGATTTGCCCAAAGCCACTACTGATAAGGGCAAACTTTTATTATCTTTAGGTCCAAATGTTCTTTCTATCTCATCTCACTATTTTCTTCCAAAAATATTAGATAAACATAATGGCAAGAGTTACATTTCTAGAGATTGTCCATATTTTGTAGTGAATTTAGTAATTTAAATTAAACTATTTCAAATAGGTGAAGGGAATACAGGTACTGCAGAGTCATCTTTTTCCCAAGAGATTCCTAGAGAACAGCAACCATCATCAGCGTCAGAAAGACACACTCCTCGGGCACCTCAGTCACCAAGACGTCCACCACATCCACTTCCCCCACGACTGACCATTCATGCTCCACCTCAAGAATTGGGACCACCAGTTCAGGTACTAATCATTCAGAACAATGACCTTGAGTAAAATCTTGTCCTTTTTTCTGCTCTTTTTCATTAGCTTTTACGTTTTGTTGAGAAACTAAATGAACTTTGAAAATACTTTTGGCAGATTTTTATACAATTGCATAAACTGAAGCTAATCTCCCCCCCCTTGGAATATGGTAGTAATTTACTTTCAAAATTAGAGTAACTTTTAGGAAGATAAGGCATTAAAGTAGCAAATTATTTCCAAGGGTTCAAGAAGGAAAATATTTTCTTTTAGCAGAAGTTTCTCCTTCTTTCAATCTGGACTCTTACCTCTTAAACTATCTGTATAACATGCTGTCCGTAGTGATTTCAGAAGCCTGTTAGGAGGGGCTGTTCCTTAGAGTCAGCTGTTACTCAAACAGACAAGCCAACAGCTAAAAGTCAAAGAGAAAATTGAAGATTTTGATCAAGTTTTATATTTTGAAATTGAGCAAACTTGCAGTCAAGGTACATTAATAATAATTAGTGATTGTAATACTGCAAAAGTTGGAAGCCGTGAAGAAGGAAGGGTAGTTAGAAAAGTACATACTTGGTGATAGAAATAAGGCTAAAAATAGAATGATTGCATTCTGCACATTCAATGATATTTTCATTGCAAATACCTTTTGGAAAAACAAATGGCAACTATATTACATGGACCTCACGAGATGTGCAGCATAGGAATTAGATTGATGACATCTGGAATATTTAAAAGCTCAGTATTAGCAGTCAGAACCAGGCCTCGTGTTAACTGTGGAACAAACCATCAGTTACTCATTTGCAAGTTCAGATTGAAGCTGAAGAAAATTTCTTCTAAAACAAGTTCACAAAAACCAGAATACGCTGAGTCTTCCCTCCCAAATTTAAAAATTATCTTAAGAATAGGTGTGAAGCTCTGAATTCCAGTGACCAAAAACCAGATAAGTTGTGGGGTGATAGCAAGAAAATAATCCATGAAGAAAGCAAAAGATGACTAAGGAGAGAAAGGAGAAAGAAAAAAACAAAATGGATTTAGAGGAAACCCTGAAAGTTGCACTAAGGCTCAAGAAACTAAAACAAAAAGAAGAGATGTAAAAGAACTGACCAGAGGAGTTAAAAAGGCAGCACAGGAAAAAACAATTATAACAGTATGCATATAATGAAATTGGAGAACAAACAGGGAAGAACTCACTCAGCATTTCTAAAGCTGAACTGAAAAACAAATGCAAGCCTCATTGTGCAATATATTTAAGACATACTATGGGTAAAATCTTGAGCGATACAGAAAAACTTTAAAAGAAGATGGAGAGAATATACAGAATCACTGTACCAAAAAGAATTGGATGACACTAAAATATTTCCAGAATGAACAAGATTAGGAGCCGGTGGTAATGAAGGAAGAAGTCCAAGCTTCATTGAAGGTACTGGCAATAAAAAAGGCCCCAGGAATTGATGGAATACTAATGACATGTTTCAGATTACAGATACATCCCTGGATATGCTCACCACTGAATGCCTGGATACTTGGAGAACAACTGCCTGGCTGGCTGACTGTCAGAGATCCATGTTTGTTCCCGTTCTGCAGCCTTCAAAATGTATTGCATCTCAGTGTCAGGAAAACAAATCCTTGCCATTCGGCAACATCATTATACATGGGCAAGATTGAAACAAACTGTCAACAACTTCATCTTACTTGGATTTACAGTACAAGTCCTAGCAGTCAGGAGATTAGGAGATGTATTGCCCTGGGAAAATCTGCAATCAGGGTTCTCCTCAAATTACTGAAAAGCAGTGATGTTAGTTGGAAGATTAAAGTGCATCTGATTCAGGCCTTTTCAGTGACTTGCTGTGCATGTGAGAGCTGGTCAGTGAATAATGATGACAGAAGAAGAATTGGTGACTTTTATCTGTAAATATCCCATGGCCTGCCAATAGCACAAACAGGTCTTGGAGAGGATGCAGCCAGAGCACTCTGTGGAGACAAATATGATAAAACTTTGTTGTGCATACTTCAGGTACGTTACTAGAAGTTACTCTTTGGAGAGGGATGTCATGCTTGAAAAGGTGGAGGAGAGACAACAAAAGAAGAAAAAAAAAAGACCCTCCTAAGTGGACTGACCCAGTGAGTGCAATAGCAGGCTTGAGTGTGTCAGAAATTGTGAGGATGGTACAGGATAGGACAGGGTTCAGACCTATTGTTCATAGGGTCACTGTGAGTCACACTCAACAGCACCTAACGACAGCAATAAGCCCAAAAGTATGTGAGAGAAAGCTTCATCATCCTTGCCTCCAAGGAGCACCTTAGCTGTACTATCGCCAAGACTTACCTGTTTTGTTATTTTGGGAGTCCATGGGATATTCGTGGATGCCAACCCAAATAAGCTATATTTATTATCCCTGACATTTGGGGGTTTGTCTGATTCCTTATCATTCTTTTTTTTTTTTTTTTTTTTAATACACAGAGAATTCAGATGACCCGGAGGCAATCTGTAGGACGTGGGCTTCAGTTGACTCCAGGAATAGGTGGCATGGTAAATATTTATCTCTGTGGGTGATTTTAATTTGTGGCCCTCAGGCCTGGTTTAAAGTGGTCTTTGTCAAACATTCTTCTAAGTGTTATAGCACAGGTCTGTTCATTGGTGTTCAGAGGTAACTCATGGTTGCTGTGATGGTAAATACTGTGACACTGATGTGCCAAATGTGATAATGGTTATCCATGGTGGACAGTGTTTTGTGGAGCTTCCCGATTAAAACAAGCTTGCAAGCAGGAGTGGCATCCACTTCCGAAATGGCTTGCCTCCAGAAACTGTATGAACCTGGAGAAATGACTAAACATACAGGTGTTCAGGTTTTTTGTTCATAGGGTCACTGTGAGTCATCTGTGACTCAGCGGCACTTAACAGCAACGTCATCTAAAGGTGATTCATTTTTCAGCAGATACTTGTATAATGAATATCAGTTCTCCTCTTTTGCCTACTTAGCTCTTATTTTTTGTCTTGGTTTTAGCAGCAGCATTTTTTTGATGATGAAGATCGAACAGTTCCAAGTACCCCAACTCTTGTGGTGCCTCATCGTACTGATGGGTTTGCTGAAGCAATTCAGTAAGTTAAAGGGAAACTGTTTAGTGACTAATTAAATGGTTCTGTTGCCTTGTTTATTAATTCATTGCTCAATTGTTGAGTCTGCCTATACTCTGTAGTTAGCATTTAGAGTAGAAGGATTGCTAATTTATTATTGGGGAAAATTACATAGGAGTGAGTAAAATAAGTTATTCATATCTGGAATTTGTTACTTAAAGTCAATATAACTGATGAAGATCTAGTTTAAGCCTAATTCTGCCTCTAGTGTTAATTATCTACTAGAGGTCACAGAACCATGAAATAACAATTTTTTATTTCAAACTAGGCAATCTCTCTTTAGAACCTATATTATTCTTTTCTACTGAATTGCATATATGCTTTGTCTTCGAGGATAATAAGCAGAGAACTAAGAATAAATTATTGTACATATACATATCAAAGTACATGTTTAGTCTGTTGGCTGATAATTCATCCAGTGTACTCAGAATAAAAGTTTATGCTAATTTGAGGAGAAAATGAATTGTTTTTGAACTATGGTAGCATGTCACCATCAGAACAAACATTAAATTTGCTAGTTAGCCAGACATAGCTCATCTCAACTCTATGTGTGAAGGGTCAGCTGCTTTTCAAAATTAGTCCAATTAGTTGGAACTAACTCCAACAAACACACTTTTCACCTGTAAATTTCTAAAAATTGCCAATACCCTGAGTTTGAAAATCTTATATAAGGTTAGCGGTAACTGTAACTTTAATGTGTTCATTTCATATATTGAGTTTTCGTCTCATCTGATAGGAAAAGTTGAATGGACCCTAACAGCAGTGCCTTGAGGAGACCAAACTCAATTGGTTCCTACTCAGAGACACTCCTTATAGGATTTCTTGGGCTGTAAATTGTAATGGAAGGAGTCTGTCCATCTTTCTCCTTCAGAACTGCTGGTAAATTTGAACCATGAGAGATTGCCAGCCTTTGGGTTAGCAGTGCAACTTGCTGTGGACCAGTGCTCCTCTTGAGAATATAAATAGAGGAGAGTTTTTATTGTTTTTAGGAAGCAGGGGTCCACATAGCAAGTTCGATGCATAGCTCAAGAGAGTTTGGTGCCCAGGGTGGAGCTGGATAGGAGGATGGTGTGTTTAATGAGTACTTACTGTCCTCCTCCTCCCCATGTAGAGCTGGGATGATGGGACCTAGGTATGCCTGCACAAAGGCTCCCATTTATCCCAGGACCAGCCTGTGCTCTGGCTGTGACAGCACCTCACAAAGCTCTCCACTCAAACCCTCTCTCATCTCTGTTATGATATTTCTGGGCGCACATTTAGCCACAAGGAACTCTACCACTCTCAAGCCCAATTGTGAGGTGACTCAAAGTAAATGCATATGTTAATTTGCTTATTTTTTTGTTTCTGTGATAATTTCAGACTCTATCCAAGATGATGTAACAATGCCGTATACCTTTATTATATATAGATATTTACAGGTAATATTTTTAGGCTACTGAAAGAGTAAATGAGGCTGAAATTTTACTTCCTCTGAAAGTGATACCAGGTGTTTGAGATAAACGTGTGAGCATGCTATGCCAGAGCTTTTATATATATATTATTAATTTCAGTGGGCATTTACAGAGATTTTGGATTTCCATTCATTCATTGGTGCACTTTTCTCCTCGTCCACCCCCCACCACCCCCAGGTCACTCTTCTCTTTGAAAAGTAAAAGAAAAATTCTTTCATTGGTATACAGTCCTCCCACACCCCATGCCAGAGCTTTTTGTCCTCCCACACCCCATGCCAGAGCTTTTAAACAAGTTTTGTGTACATTATCCATGTGAATTTGCTGTTTGCAGAAATATTTACAGTAAATTTAGTAACTACTTTTAAAAAATGTATTCACTTAGTTCCCCACAGGTTGCTGGTGTTCCAAGATTCCGCTTTGGGCCACCTGAAGATATGCCACAAACCAGTTCTAGTCACTCTGATCTTGGTCAGCTTGCTTCTCAAGGAGGTAAAAAGCTAAATAAAATTCATAGATTGCCTCAATTTGTGTATATTCCTTATTTTCTAAAATCATGATTATAAATACAGAAACAGCTACATAATTCCTGTTATTTTATGGAAAAAGTAAAAATATGCTTATATACCAGTCTTATTTTCCCAACAAAGTTCAGAGTTCTTGAGTACTGGATTTCATGTTTTTTATAACTTTGGGGTCCTAGTGTAATTAGTACATGTAGTAGATATTTAGGAATAATTCTTGAGCCAGTAAATGCTCATAGGACAACTAGGTAGTACAAACTATAGCACTTGGCTACTAATAGAATGGTAGGCTGTACAAATGCACCCAGAGACGCTTGAGAAAGAAGAATTAACAATCATCTTCTGAAAAAGATCACAGCCTAGGGACAGTTCTACTCTGAAATACCTGAGATAGCAGTGAGTCATAATCAACTGAAAGACATTCAGTTAACAGATTGAAAGTGTAAGAAAAATTAGTAATATTTTGGATTAGTATCAAAATGATATCTCAGGTAAATAAATCTCTTTGTAGAATTTTTAATTCTAATATGATATCCATAGAATTTACAGTCTTTCTGAGAAGCTGTCTCATATTTTTTAGGAGGGGCACATAATAGTTTTTTGAAAATCAGACAAAAATTTATGACTTTAATTAAAGTTAATAGAAATGTATACTGTTACCTGGTTTCCAGGAGGTTACTCCTATTATAGTAAGCCTCTTACTGATAAGAAATTTTAAATTGACTTCTTATCAATTCCAGCCTTACGTGATGCCATATTAGTAGGGCATGGGAGTCAGAATTAGACTTAAATTGAATGTCATCATGCAGTAGTTTTGTAACCTTGGGAAAGCTTTTGACCATTTAAATAGTTTTTGAGGGATCTATACTTTTTTTAGAGCAAGAATTTGAATTACAACTTATAGGACATTGTTTGGGACTGTAACATTGATCTCTGTGTCTCCACTAGTTTTTTCAATTTAATGACCCTATATTTTATTAAAGAAACTATGTATTGCAATAAATATTGAAACCAAACCTGTTGTCATTGGGTCATTTCTGACATCTGGAACACAATGTATTGCAGGGTAGAAGTACTCCATAGTAACCTTGGGTAAATTCATTAAACCTGCTTGAATTAGTTTCTTTTATGCTTAAAGCTCACCTCAGCTCAGAACCAACTCAGAGCTGACCCTTTCTTGGATTTCCAAGATTTTAAGTCTCAGAAGGAGATTGCCTGTCCTTCTCCCAAGGAAGCCACTGGATTCAAACTGCTAGAGAATCATGACCTTTGGTTTAGCAGTCAACTCTGTACAAGCTACACCACTAAAGTTCCCTTTAAGTCTAAAAGAAGGATGATCATACTTACCAGGTTTGGTAAGGAATAGAATCTAGCCTGGCTTTCCTCACTCACTCATTGCTATAAAGTCAAAATTGACTGATAAGCTGATCCTCCAGTGGTTTCCACGGCTGTAAAATCACATGAAAGGTTGTCCATCTTTCTCCTTCGGCATGAATGGCTGATTTGAACTGCCAGAGAAGTAAGGCCTTTTTGTTAGAGTGCAGCTTTCTATGGACTATGCCAGTGTAGCTCCCTAACATAGTTCAGTACCTACTAAAGTTATTTTGTATGAAACTATAAAAAAAGCATTTTTAGCTGACTTTGAAAGGTGTTTCAGTTAATGTTAAGGTAGCTTAACATTTATCAGGTCTTTTCAGAGCATGGAAAATAAGTTCTGGACATCAACAAAGTTAAGAATTTGGTGATTAATGGGGCTTTTTTTCTTTCACATAACATTAATGATCTTGTTTCTTCTAGTGACTAATGTCCAACATTGTCTCTAGGTTTAGGAATGTATGAAACACCCCTCTTTTTAGCTCATGAAGAAGAGTCTGGTGGTCGAAGTGTTCCCACTACTCCTCTACAAGTTGCAGCCCCAGGTAGGTAGCAGAGACAGATTTGGGATATTATGTTTTATTGGTAAGATAGGAACCTGTGGAATATCAGCTGTCTAAAAATTGAAGAAACTTCAACATTAAAATATTGGGTTTGTTTGTCTTTATTTTGAAGTGACTGTGTTTACTGAGAGTGCCACTTCTGATGCTTCAGAGCATGCCTCCCAGTCTGTCCCAATGGTAACAACATCCACTGGCACTTTATCCACAACAAATGAAACGGCAGCAGGTGATGACGGAGATGAAGTATTTGTTGAGGCAGAATCTGAAGGGTAAGTGTTTACTCTTAAGTTTTACTTTCAGCTACACATTGTATATTAAAGTCAGGAACAATCTCTTCAGCTGTGATTCAATACGGATTAAAGCTTCAACATCAAGAAAACAAGAGTCTCACCACTAGGCCATCAGTATGGATGGTGAAGGTACTGAAATAGTTAACAGTTTTGGTTTGCTTGGCTCCACATTCAACACTTTTGGTACCAGCAACCAGGAAGTCAAGAGACAAATTGCTTTGGGAAAGTCAGCTGTCAGGGACCTCTCCAGAGTACTGAAGAGCAATGACATCAGTATGGAGACTAAGGTGTGCCTGATGCAGGCTACAGTCTTTGTAATTGTGTGCTATGCAGCAGAGAGTTGGACAGTGTTAGGGATGATAGAGAATTGATGCCTTTGAGCTGTGGTGCTGGAGAACAGTGTTGAATATACAATGGACTGCTAGGAGAACGAATAGGTTTGTCCTGGAGAGGGTGAAGCCAGGCTGCTTCTTGGAGTCAAAGATTCTGAAGCTTCATCTAACGTACTTTGGGCATGTTGCAAAAAGGGACTGGTCCTTGAAGAGGGACATCACAGGAGAGGAAGGAAGATCCTCAATGAGATAGATCGATTCAGTGATTGGGGTAGTGGGGTAGGTGTGTTGACAATGAGATTGGTATAGAATAGAGCAGGATTTAGGGCTCCTGTACATAGGGTCTTTAGGACTCGCAAGCTACTCGATGGCACATAACCACTATGTAAATTTTATGGCAAGGGAGTTCTGGTGGACTAGTGTAAGAAGCCATTGCTGCAGTCCCGAAGAAACACAATTCAGAGCCATCAGTTGCTCAACAGGAGAAGGATGAAGTCTCCTCCCATGCAATTAACTGCCTCTGAAAACCTGCTGGAGGGTCAGCTATGGGTCAATTCTGACTCTGTGGTACACAACAACAATATATTTTAGGACTTGGCAATTATATGTATATATAAATACAGCATGTTAATATGCTAAAACTGAGAAGTCCAAGAGTATTGAACATACCATGGCTTGCCAGGAATAAGAATAGTTCTGTTCTGGAGAGGATAAAACAAGCTTGCTCTCTAGAGGCAAGGATTTTGAAGCTCTATCTCACGTACTTTGGGCATACTGTCAGGAGCAACCGCTCCATGGAGAAGGACATTATGCTTGGAAGGGTGGAAGGGCGGTACAGGAGAGGAAGACCCTGGATGAGATAGATTGACATAGTTTACTGGGGTAATAGGAGCAAATGTGTGGGAGGCAGTGAGATTGGTTCAGGATAGGACAGAGGGCAGAGCTGTTGTACATATACGGTCACTATGAATCATGACTTGAGAACATGTAACAACAACAGTAATGTATGATAAAAAGTTTTCATCGAAATTTGGAACAAGTTCAGTATTTATTGTCGTCACAGCAAAACAAGCATCCGTACTGTTCCCTTCTTTCAGGTGACTTGTGCTCTGTGCCTAATGAAAAACAAGCATGTCAGTATTATGGAAGACAGGACATTAGAAACCATCATGGCCATGAAAATTATGGGCTATATTCTAGAGTTAAATATTTTTTTAAAATGCACCAGATACTTTTCCATTAATGTAGCTAGCTACTTGAACTTCCCCACCCCCAAACAGAAGCTTTTTTTGGAAAAATTGGGAATATTAGGAAATGACTCACTTTCCATTTAGTAGTAGACTTTCATGTGATCCTTGCTCCTTATTTATGTGCAGTTAAGACTTGTAGTGTCAGAGAAAGTTTGTTGTTTTTTTAAATGAAAGATTATCTAGATTTTAAGTCAAAGTAAGGGAAAGGGAAAAACCTTTAGACAGTGGTCTTGGAGAATTTTTAAATTTTAAAGTGGACCTTATTTTTCTAAAATAATCTGGCTACCCTGCATAGCTAGAAGTAAACTCCAGACCTTCTACTTTATTTAGGTACCTTTTCTATAGAATAATTACAGGCCAATTCTTTGGTAGGTAGTAGGCAAAAGCAGATTTGTTCTTATCTAACAGTAACCACTGCCAATGAGTTGATTCTGGCTTAGGGCAACCGTATTAGGACAAGAATTGTTGATTGCCACTGAGTCAAACACGACTTATAGCAACCCTACGAACAAAAGACCTGAAGCCTTTCAATACTATTGTTTCTGAAAGTTCATAGAGTTTCCAGAGGCATGTTGTTTAGGAAGTGGATGCCACTCCTGCTTCCAGGACAAGATTACAACTCCTAAAAGTATTACCTCTGTTTTTCTAATGAGAGCATTCTGGCTGAGACAATGTTAAAATAACTCTCTTAGGGTGTGTACATCAGGGGTAAGTAAAACGGCATAGTGTGGGAAGTCTAATACAAACTGTTTACTGATAATTGGAACAGAAGCAAGGTAATCTTGTACTCAGCACCTAGCACAGTGCCTGATGCATGGTAGGAACAGAGCAAATATTTATTAAATTAGCTGGTAACTCACAAATCTCAAACTCTTCACCAGTGAGTTGGAATCAAAGCATAGCTGACCCTATTGTGGTTTTCTGGAAGCTACACCTCTCACAAGAGATAACCTGTCTCTCTTGAAGAGCCCCTGGTGGATTTCAACCACCAAAGGGGCACTGACTTTGGGTTAGCAACACGTTACTTGTGGACTGCAACATCAGAACTACCTAAATTAGTTGGTAGATAAATGGGGGGGGAACGGGGTTGGAAGACAATATTTCGTCTTATAAATAAATTATAAATTGTTCTATACTTTTTGGTCAAATGTTTTAGTAAACAGAAATTTAACCACTGAAAGCAAATGGACTCTTGGATTTTATCAGTGTTTTCACTTAGAAATTAGTTTGGGGCATTAATGCTACTCTTTCGTAGACATCCTTCTGAAAGGTGAAGTTAAAGCTTTTACGTCAGAAACTCCAGAAAATCACATCCTGTTTCATCTGAACTAAAGCCCGTGATGAGATTGCACTGCATTCCTAAAAACACACAATTCAACTTCACCAGCTGCTCCACAGAAGGATGTGTGAAGTCTCCCCCCTTGCATTTGACAGCCTCTAAAAACCCACTGCAGGGTCAGCTATGGGTTGGTGACGAATTGGTGATACACAACCACAATAAAAATAGCCCAAAAAGTAGTAAAACTAAAGTTGGAACAAGTCTTTGTGAGAACCTCCTTGAGCTTTTTTTTTTCTCCTTCCTCTTTAAAAGAATTTTTTTAAATATTGAAGTATATGATTTTGAGTTGATGGAAAGATAGATCTAGGTTGTATAAAATGATAGCCTATGTCATAAATTTTGGGAACACTTTAGGAAACATTCTAGAAGAATCAGTTATTTGCTTAATCAGTCTCTATTTTCCTCTTAGTATTAGTTCAGAGGCAGGCCTAGAAATTGATAGCCAGCAAGAAGAAGAACCTGTTCAGGCATCTGATGAATCGGATCTTCCTTCTACCAGCCAGGATCCTCCATCCAGCTCTTCTGTAGGTAAGTTTCTGTGCTTAGCTACCGTACAACTTTGATGCCTTAAACTTACATGCACAGACATTTGTTTTATTAGTAGCAATTCATTGTTTTCCCTTCCCCCAAATTTTGAAAAAGGGATGTTTCATTTTAAGAGCAGTTAGACTATTTTGGCAAGATAGGAAGCCATTCTGGAGAGCTTTTAACAGATAATTATAATGATAAAGTTTAATTGTCAGGTATAGAATAGACTGAAAATGAGTGGTGCTGGGTAGAAAGTTGAGCTTTCAGAAACTATTGAAGAAATGTAAAGATTATGAAGACCAAAGTGGTCAGAATTGAGCTGTGTTTTAAAATTGGCAAGATTTTCTAGTGAATTGGCTGTGGAGCATCTGAAGAGTAGTACTCAAGTATGCTTCATGGTATTTGACCTTCCCCTGAGGGTCACAACGTAACATGGTAGGCGCTAAGTTAGTATTTATTAGTTGGAGCATAAGTGAACAAAGTCAAGCATTTATTTTCCAAATAAGGAGGTTTTTTCCTTACATCATACTTTTGTGTTAGATATTTGTCACTGTTTTTATAATTCTTCCTGCTAAGATTAATAGCAGACTATTTATAAGAAGTCTCAGGTCATCATAGTTCCAAACAAATGCTTAATCATCTGTATGTGTCCAGGTTCACCCGTGGCTCAGTTCCCCAGTTTCTCTATGGCCATTGGGAGACTCAGTGCAGTCAGAGAAATGACTCGTGCTTGTAGAAAATACAGGCTCCTTTTGGAGAAACTGGTGAGCAGTGGTCCAGAATCCTGTAAACTGTCACTTGTGGCACAGCTAATATATATGGTGACTGTGAGTGATGCACACTGGTGGTGTAGATACTGGTGAGCAGCTGGAATCTATGACTCATGGTCTCCTGATTTTATATAAGCCTCTAGTAGGATGGTGCTTGTATCCCATGCGAATTTTCTCTCATTAATACAGTAATTACTTCAGAAAAATAAACAGTTAATCATTGCCTGGAAAAGACATCTGAATGGTGAACTTTAGATACCTAGAGTCAATGTTTTTAAAAATAAGCATTTAAATACTGAAAGTAAATGGGCACCTGGGTTTTATCTATGATTTTATTTGGTAATTTTGTCATTACAGCTGCTTTATTTTTTAACTTATTCTTGTGTTGATGATCATTTACAAGTATGTTCAATTTTTTTCCTTTTTAGATACTAGTAGTAGTCAGCCAAAGCCTTTCAGACGAGTAAGACTTCAGACAACATTGAGACAGGGTGTCCGTGGTCGTCACTTTAACAGACAGAGAGGTAAATTTCCAGTATCCTAATGACATGATAAAATGTAGGCTGGTTGATATGGACCAATTTCCTAATACTTAAGCATTCAACCCATGGCCATGTTCAGTTTGTAGAATAAGCTCCAAGGGATCAAATTAAAACTAGCAACTTGAAAGTTTAAGAAAGGAAGCTTAGGGGCAGTGAGTTTATGTTGCTAAGGGAGGAACAGCGCAGAAAAGGAGAGGGAGAATGGTTGCATAACCATTTGCTAAGATTTGGGAAATCTGAAGTGTTAAGTGTTGCCTTATTTGCATTTGTTATATTCCTACCGGAATAGATACTCCTCTAAATCTGAACATTCAGATTAAGACAGACTAGGAAGAAGGATTGGCCACCCACTTCTGAAATAGCAGGCCTCTGAAAACCCTATGCACAACAGAACACACGCAGATTAACAGAAAGGGCAACCTAGGTAGAATTATCTAGGTAGAACTGTTATATCTGCTGTTAGGGACCTCTCAAAGGTATTCAGGAGCAACAGTGTCTCTCTGGAGACTAGGGTGCGCCTGATACAGGCCATGGTCTTTGCATTCGCTTGTTATGCATCAGAGAGTTGGACAATGACTAGGGAGGACAGAAGGAGAGTGGATGCTTTTGAGCTGTGGTGCTGGAGAAGGGTACTGAATGTACCATGGACTGCCAGGAAAACAAACAGATTCATGTTGGAGAGGATTAAACCAAGCTACTCCTTGGAGGCAAGGATTCTGGGGCTTCGTCTGACATACTTTGGACATGTTGCTAGGAGGGACGGGTCCTTGGAGGGGGACATCATGCTTGGGAGGGTGGAGGGACAGCGCAGGAGGGGAAGACCCTCTATGAGATGGATTGATTCAGTGACTGGGGTAATCGGGATGGGTGTGTCAGAGGCGGTGCGGTTGGCGCAGGATAGAGCAGGGTTTAGGGCTGTTGTGCATAGGGTCGCTATGAGTCGGAAACGACTCGACGGCACATAACAACAACAATATTCCTACCTTCAATGTCAGGTTGTTGGTACCTTTTTATATGCTCAAATAAAATTAACTTGTTTTGCTAGTTTTTTAAAAAGGTAAAATTTTAGTCTCTGTATTCTCCGATGTAACCATTAGAGATTGCCTTCATATTAAAAAAATACTAATCTAATTGCTGTGTAATGATTTCCACTGAAAATACAGAATTATCTAACAATTTTATATCCATTGTATCTGGCATATATTTGATTCTAAAACGTTTTTATGACGAACATAGAGAAACTCTATACCTAGCTTTTGAGCTAACTTCTTAAAGCATGCATTCGATTTGATTCTTGTCTTGTTTTGTTTTTTTTTGTCTTCTAGGAATGAGCCATACAATGGGAGGGAGAGGAGGACTAAATAGAGGAAATATTAATTAACTGTTCTAGAAACTCTAATTAATTGTGAATAAAGTTGTCCACTCTGTTTAGTGTTATTTTCAAGCTTAAGTCATTTTTTTATTTAAATTGGTATGCTTCTATCAACATTCTTTATTAATAAAATATATTTCAGTGTCAAAACTGATTGTGTTTTCATTTTGATTGGTTGACGACTCTTTTGCTCATTTAAGGGCAGTTGTACCACACTTTGGAGAGGGTCTGCCCAGAACGTGTTGTAACTGCTCTTGCTGTTCTGCTGGGCACATCAATGTTGTAGTATTGATCTAAAGAGAAGAGAAGTAATTTGTGTTTATTATGCTCAAAAACAATACTCATTGTTTGAGTATTAAGAAATATGTTTATTAATATAACTTCCTGATAAGTTACCTTTGACTGTACTTTTTAGTATCTTTCAATAAAATTAGGCTCTCCTTTTTTTAAAGTAAGTATTAAAGAATAACCCAACTATTTTTAAAAATAATTGTATTTGGATTTTAACCTTCTTCATGAATATTGCTGATTTCATTTAGCATTATGCAGAATAACTTTGATTCCTAGACTTCTGTTCCACTCCATCCCCACTCCTCTTCACTCCCACCCCTAGTGTAAGAAAAGTATCCTTGGTAATATAATTTTAACTAAGAAAATTATTTTTTTTCAGGAAACACTTTATAACTTGAGAGATTGCAGGATGATAACCAAGTAGTATGACTTTGTAGCAAACCAGGCATTTGTTATGTGTCAGTCACAGATACTCTTTTCAATCATAGTTTTAGGTAAATAATTAAATATTTACCTTAAAGGACCATGTCACTTGAAAGACAGCAAAATCTGCCATTCCCATCAGTTATAATTGTAATTAAACAAAAATCTATCTCCTGTCCAGAGTGGTTAGAATGAATGGATTAGCCTAACTTCTCACTTTTAGTAACCATTTTGTGGTTTTGTTTTGTATATTCTTGGTCCAAAAGGTAGATCATGGTCTTTGGGAAACTAATGAGATATTGCTTAATAATTTACCTTTAGAAAAGGCATAGTAATCATAGCCATCGGGTTTTCTGATGTTGGGCAGTGATATAGCTGAAGTAACCACATTTGGAAATCCTCTCCACAGTGTGCTCACTTTAACTTCATTATGAAGAAAACCTGTAGATGACATTTTTAAGTGAACATTTCAGATTAAAAGGCAACCTATTACATTGAGGAAAACAGCTTTTATAGTCAGACCAAGCCAATCCAGTCCACTGCCATCAAGAAAGTTCCAACTCGTAACAACCTTAAGAACTGCCCCTGGGTTTCCAACGATGTGAATTTATGGAAACAGTTGGCCTCATCATTCTCGCTTGGAGGCTGGTGAGTTAAAAACCACCACCATTTGATTAGTAGCCAGGTGCTGCTGTCAACTGCACTACCAACGCTCCTTTATAGAGTCAGGTACATGGGTTTTCATTTCATTTTGTAACTTTTACCTTGGGTGCCTCGTTTTTTTTTTACCTCTCTGCTAATGGCCATAATATCTTTTGTGACTGTTTAGAGGGTTACACAATTGTATTAACTTGTCTAGAAAGAAAAAAACCCAGTGCCATCAAGTTGGTTGCCATCCATCGTAATTTTTCATTGGATTTCTAAGGCTATAAAACTTCAGTGGAGAAGACTGCATATCTTTCTCTCGAAGATCAGCTAGTAAATTTAGACTGCTGACTCGTTAGCAGTACAAAACATATTTATCACGTTACTCCAACAGAGCTCCTTAACAAAACTCGTATAAATGGCATTCTTCACCAGCAGAGAGAAAGTTTTGCTTTGGTCATTAACTCAGTCTCATCGATAGCATTTACATCAGTGTTTTTATTAGGATTTATAATTAATAATTTTTATGCTGTTAAATATTGGACAGCCACTTCTTATGTAAAAATCTCTAATAAAAATAAAATTACCTTTGTCTTGGTAAACGACTCTACTGGGTGATAAGTGAATCCTGATGGTATGTGTTTGAGAAGGTCCTATAGCTCGCTCAAAACGACGACGCCTAACCTGTGTCATTTCTCCATACACTGGATAATTGATCGCAGGCCTCCGTCCAGTACACTTTCTGGCAGGCTCCTGTTTATAAGTATACTGTTGAATGTTGCCACCTGTTATGAGCCAGAAAATCATATTAATAGGAATATAATTTTAATTCCTAAAAGGAACATGTGAGCATTTTACAAGTCGGAGGGAAATGTAAGTTTTTCATAAAATTTTCTGCATTATTACTTAGGATCGTTGTTGTTTTTATGTGCCTTTGAGTGGCTTGCAACTCATAACGACCCTGTGTACAACCACTCAACCCTACCCTGTCCTGAGCCAGTCTCATTGACTAAGAACACCTACCCCTTTTCCCCAATTACTCTTATCAATGCATCTCATCCAGGGTCTTCCTTTCCTGCACTGTCCCTCCACCCTCCCAAGCATAATGTCCTTCTCCAAGAAGTGGTTCCTCCTGACCACGGGTCCAAAGCATGTTAGCGCTTCAAAATCTTAGCCTCAGGAGAAATTAGGTTTCACCCACTCCCAGACCTATTTGTTTTATTGGCAGTCCATGGTATGTTCAAGTCTCTGCAGCACCGACAACTCAAAGGCATCAACTCTCATTTATAATTTGCATTACACAGATGACACAACCCTGCTTGCTGAAACAGGACCTGAAGTGCTTGCTGCAGAAGGTCAAGGACTAGAAAAGATTATCACCACAAGGCCAATTGGCAACATCATGATAGGTGGTGAAAAGATTGAGATTGTTAACAGCTTTAGTTAGCTTGGCTCCAGAAAATTAAAAATAGAATTGCATTGCGAAAGTCTGCTGTCAGGGACCTCTCCAGAATTGCTCCACAAGAGCAAACGTGTCAGTCTGGAGACTTAAGGTGTGCCTGATCCAGGCTACAGTTTTCACAATTACTTCCTTTGTGTTAGAATGCTGGACAATGACTAGGGATGATAAGAGAATTCATGCCTTTGAGCTGTGCTGCTGGAGAAGAGTATTGAATATACCATGAATGGCTAGAGAACAAACAGGTTTGTCTTGTTGTTATGTGCCATCGAGTAGTCTGTGACTCATAGCGACCCTGTGTACAACAGCCCTAAACCGTGCTCTATCCCGTGCCAATCTCATTGCCTCCGACACACCCATCACGATTACCCCAGTCACTGAATCAATCCACCTCATAGAGGTCTTCCCCTCCTGTGCTATCCCTCCACTCTACCCAGCATGATGTCCCTCTCCAAAGACCTGTCTCTCCTTACAACATGTCCAAAGTATGTCAGGCGAAGCCCCAGAATCCTTGCCTCCAAGGAGCAGCCTGGTTTAACCCTCTCTAGGATGAATCTGTTTTCTTGGCAGTCCATGGTACATTCAATACTCTTCTCCAGCACCACAGCTCAAAGGCTTCTTCTATCCTCCCTAGTCATTATCCAACTCTGATGCATAACAAGTGATTGCAAAAACCATGGCCTATATCAGGCGCACCTTAGTCTCCAGAGAGAGACTGTTGCTCTTGAGTACTTTAGAGAGGTCCCTAACCGCAGACTTTCCCATCGCAATACGTTTTTTGATTTCCTGGCTACTGGTGCCAAGTGTGTTGACCGTGGAGCCGAGCAAACTGAAGCTGTGAACACTCTCAGTCTCTGCCATCCATCCTGATGCTACCGATTGGTCAGGTGGTGAGAATTTTTGTCTTCTTGACATTGAGCCTCAGTCCATAGTGAAGGCTGCAGTCCTTGACCCTCTGCAGTAAGTGCATGAGGTCCTCCTCAGTTTCAGTGAGCAAAGTTGTGTCATCTGCATAACGCAGATTGTTGATAAATCGTCCACCTAGAAAGGGTTAAATCAGGCTGCTCCTTGAAGGCAAGGATTCTGAAGCTTTGTCTGACATAACTTTGGTCATGTTGCAAGGAGGGACCAGTACTTGGAGAGGGACATCATTCTTGGAGGGTGGAGGGACAGCGCAAGAGAGGAAGACCCTTGAGATAGATCGCTTCTGTGACGGGGTAATGAGGTAGGTGTGTGTGTCAGAGACAAAGTTGGCACAGGATAGAGCAGGTTTCAGAGCTATTGTACATAGGGTCATTGTGAGTTGCAAGCAACTCGACGGCATGTGACATCCTTAGTCATTGTCCAGCTCTCTGAGGCATAGTAATTGTAAGACCATGACCTGCTTCAGATGTCCTTCAGTTTCTAGACCGATACTGATTCTCAGGACTCTGGACAAGTCCCTGACAGCAGATTTTCCCAGTGCACTTTGTCTTAATTTCCCCGACTGCTAGTATCAAGAGTTGATTGTGGAGTCCAGCAAGCTGTGATTGTTAACAAGCTCAATCTTAACCATCTATTACAGTGTTGCAAATTGGCCCAGTGGTGAGAATTTTTGTCTTCTTGATGTTGAGCTACAATGCATATTGAAGATTACAGTCCCTGACCATCTGCAGCAAATGCTTCCAGTCCTCAGTTTCAGCAAGCAGGGTTGTGTCATCTGCATCACATAGTTTGTTGATGAATCTTTCCTGCAATCCTGATGCCACATTCCTCCTCATAAAGCCGAGCCGCCCAAGTGATCTGCTCTGCAGATAAACTGAAAAGTATGGCAACAGGACGCATCCCTGATACACTCCTCATTTTGAACCATGAAGTGTTTCCTTGATCTGTTCTAAGGGCTGTTTCCTGGTCCAAGTATAGCTTGTGCAAGATCATTAGCCAAAAATTATTAACAAAAATGATTCCTAAGTCCTTAAGTGTTTGTTGAACCAAAAATTCCAAGTTATTGCAGAGATATGTTTAACTCTGAAAATAAATGACATCCTATTTTTCAGTGACCGAAGAGGAATAAGGTTTGCGTGTCCAAAGATAACTATAGTCAGTTTTCAAATTTTTTACCGAAAATGTTTGATCTACCCTTTAGAAATATCTTTGTCAGTAAACTCAGTAATAGAGGAAAATGTTGAATAAAAAATTCCCTGGAAAATCAAGAATTCTTAAAATTTTGTGAAATGTGTAATACCTACCTCTCTTGAAAAAATACACAGATTCAGGCCTGTTTTTGTATTTGGCTATCGAAAGAGCTGCTACTATTTTTCCATTTAGTCCTCCAAATCCTTTCACAATTTGTTTTGGATACCCTGCATCTTGAATATCATTGGTGAAACGCCAGTACTGAGAATCCTGGGTATTTGAAAGAGAAGATGATGTTAACATAGCAAAAATTACCTTGATTTTGATACAGGGTAAACTTTAAATTTGGTTGAATTTTTTAGTAAGTTGTTAATTCTACCAAATGTTTTCCTTTTGTGACTTCTTAGTAAGCTTTAATAATTTATTATAATATGTGAGCACTTTTAAAGTGGAAGTTAAGCAGAGACAGGTTGTCGGTTACTGAGTCTGAAACAAGCAATGAGTTGCTTCCATTACCTTAATGGTTTCCTTACCTTAAAGAAGAAGGTTTTTCCTTCACAGTTGCATCTAGTAAAAACAGTATCAATGGGGGAAGGAATACCCCAAACTTCAGTAATTCTGCGAGGTGGAGAGGGTGGCCTGAATGGGTTTAGCATCCAGAAATAATGACCTAAAATTTAAAAAGTAAATTAGTTGAAAACTAAAACCTACCCCTTAAGGAAACAAAATTAGCATTTTTAAAAGCAACTTTCAGGCAGCTTGAATGTGTTAAGCCTTAACTAGAAGGTTAAGTTGTACTGGATAGAACAAGATAGGATGTGAACATTTCTGAGAGTAGTGCTCATTTGAAATTTAACATAACCTTAGAAATATTTTCTCGTTTTCTCTAAAAAGAGCTTACAGTTTTGTAACTAATTGAAAGTTACCTCTCTGGGTTTCAGATTCTTTCAAAATTAAGGAATATATAATTAAATGACCAAGAAAATCTAGATGTGAGGCTAATTTGGTTATTTGGAGATTTAATGACTACATTTGAACTCTGGATTATCAAAAATACAGAAGAGTTAGAAAACATGAAATAACATCATTACATAGAATGTAACCCTTGAACACATAATCAGTATACAATTTTCAAATAAGATAGAATCAAGATAAATCTTGATTTCATATAATAGAAAAATTTGAACTTTTAATTCCTAAGGGAAAGAAAATCCTTACATCTGTTTAATTTTTAAAAATATATCTAATTGTCTTAATCTATTTTGATTCTTACTCGGGTTCTTATTGTGTAAGATAAACTCATCAGGTCACTCCTCCAGATAGCTTTGTTTCTCATAAATGTCGAGAATCCAATAGTGGGAAAGAAAAGAAACGTGGGCATAGCTCACCTCGGAATGCAACCATTGTCCCATTGTGCAAAGTAGTCAGGCCATCTACTGGCTTCCCATTGCATAAATCAGTCTCATCTAAAACAAATAATTGAAAATAAATTAGGCTATTATAATACATATGAAAAAAGTATTTGGCATTCTTTTAAAATTGCCTAGGCTTCCATTTCCCCAGTTTGAGGTGAATATTTTCCAGAAAACATTAGCACCCAGAAATAATGAAAACTGGGAGATAAAGTGATACAGATCAGATTTCTATATTACCTGAAAGTGAAAACTACCAAACAGAATGTTAAGTGCTATCGACTACAACTCACTCACTGCAGCCTTGTGAACAACAGATCAAGTGATACATGAAAACAAATCAATATGAACTAGAATGAGCCACGTTACCTTACTCTTCTTATAAGTTAGATCTTAGATGTTTTTAAAAGAAGATTTTTTTAAAAAATTCTGACCATCCTTTTTCTTGATTTGAAAAAGAACACAGCATTTCTTGGCATTGTATGTTTTAAGGTTTTAAGGGTAACTCCCAGGTAGCTTTATATATATGTACATGTGTGTGTATTCATACGTGTGTGTATAATATATGCCTTCTCTACTTTTATGAACATAAATGCTCTTAATTCCTAACAGCAGGCACTGGTTGATTTTTACTCAGTTTTATTAAAATGATTTAAGGTTACTATTATTACTCTTCTACTTACCTACAGAGAAATTAATAGAACTTCAAAAGTTCTTGGGTTTTACATCGTATCTCTCGGTAGAATGATACTTAGGGCATGTTGGCTCAGACAAAACTTAGCATTAAAAACTAAGAAATGTTGCTAGCATGTTGATCCCAACTCTAAACAGGTCTAAGTATTATCAGAACTTAACACAGAGGACCTGGGAAACTAGTGAAGTTTTGGCTTAAAGCCCAAGGGTGCAGATCATTGGGCCTTTCTTCCATGCCATCGCTGAGTAAATTGAACACCATCCTCTGTTAAGTAGTCAAGACTTTTTGCCACCCAAGGTCAGGATAATATTACCAGTTTTTAAAATGGGTATAACTTTGGTTCCCTTAGACTGTACCCCTTAGATATCTTTCAAGCCTGGAACTGAACTGACCACCAAAGCTCAGCTTAGGCTAATAAGGTGAACAATAGCCCATTCCTTAGAACAACTACTCATACAAGATGAAAAGGACAACATTCGCCCAGGGATATGGTTAGAAGGGATACAAAAGAAGCTGATTGGAACTAGTAAACATGAAGTGGGAAGAGAGCTGTTCCACTATAGGCTTGCAATCAATGCCATGTAATCCAAATGGTATAACTTGTTGAATGGAAAACTAGCTTCCTCTGTAAACTTTGACCTAAATAACTAAACTTTTTGTTTTTTTTAAAAAAAGAATATATGGTAGTGAGGAGAGACTTAGATGTTGAATTATGGTGATCGTTTTTTACTCTATTCTGAGCCAGCATTAGATTTAAAAAAGAAGAGGAAGAATATAACCACTGCTCCTTACCTGATAGCATGGGATTGGTGCTAATGCCTTGATAGGGTCCTCTCACTATGGAATCGATGCCTGAAATCACTAAAGGACGTGACACAGGGGGATTGGGAATCAGATGAAGATTTTCTCCTTCAGCAGCATCTTCATCTTCATTCTTTGGATTTACTTCAACTGTTTCTGAGTTTGGAGCTTGGTTAGGGTTGGTGGTGGCTTCAGCTAAAGAGGTAGGGCTCACTTCAGGTGTAGTTAATGGCGTCTTTGAGGGAGTTGGTGTAGTCTTTGGTTTTCTCACTCTAGGTGTTGTGTTTGGTTTTTTGGTAGAAGTAGGCTTTCTGGGCTTTTTAGGTGCTTTGGTGGGCTTTTTCGGTTTAGGAGTTGTGACTTTAGAATCAGTTACTGTGTCTTTCGGTGCAGCTGTTGTTTCTTCAGGCTTCTTGGTAGTCTCTTTTATTGCAGTAGTTACTTTGGGTGCTGTAGTTGTTGCTTTAGTAGTAGTTTTAGCTGTCGTGGTAACCTCAGTTGTAGTTGGCACTTGTCTGGTTGTGCTTGTAGTTTTAGATTCCGTAGTCTTGTCTTCTGTTGGAGTTGTGGGGTTTGGGGTTGTCACCTTAGGTGTAGCAGTTGTAATTTCAGGTGTGGTAGTCATTTCAGGTTTGGTCACTTCAGGATCCTTCATTGTAGATACAGAAGGCGCCTTGGGATTGTTTTCAGGAACCTTTGGTGTGGTTTCTTCAGGTACCTCTGGAGTTGGTTCAGCAGGAATCTTGGGGGTAGTGGGAGGAGAGGACTCAGAGGTGGTTGGAACAGGTGTCATTGAAGGTGGAGTGGGCCTCTTAGGGGTGGTGGGAGCCGTTTCTTTAGGAGTTGTGGGAGCAGGCTCCTCAGGGGTGGTGGGAACAGGTTCATCTGGGGTGGTGGGAGTAGTCTCCTTTGGGGGGGTGGTCTCTGGCTCTTTGTGGGGGGTGG
>NW_006400068.1:692897-735982 GCF_000299155.1 Elephantulus edwardii
CTTGGGGGTGGTGGTCTCTGGCTCCTTGGGGGTGGTGGTCTCTGGCTTCTTGGGGGTGGTGGTCTCTGGCTCTTTGGGGGTGGTGGTCTCTGGCTTTTTGGTGGTAGTGAGGGCAGGGGCTTTGGTTGTAGTTTCAGCTTTGGGTGTTGGTGAAGGTGCTTCAGGTGTGGGTGCAGACTCTTCATTGGATGCTTTCTCTGCACTCCGTGTTTCTTTAGCTGAAACAGTCTTCTCTTTTGTACTTGTTGAGGTCTGTTTACTTGTTGAACTAGCCTCTTTAGTTTCTACTGTTGTCTCTTTGTTGGCTGTAGAGGATGCCTCTTTGGGCGTGACTTTAGCAACACTTGTATTAGGATTAGGTGGAAGACTGGGTTTAGGATTTACTGGTTTTGCTGTTGTGATCTTTGGAGATGTGGTAACTTTATTGCTCTGGGTGGTAGAAATGGAAGGAGTAGAAGTAAGCTTGAAATCACCATTATCCAATCCACTTCCACCTTCATCTACAACTGGTGGTTCTGGGGTAGGGGTCTTTTTTGGAGTTCTTTTCTTCTTGTTATCTTTTGCTAGAGAAAAAAAAAATAATACATCTTGTGATTTTTTTTTTGTCGTTAACTTGATACAAAGATCTCATCTGTAATATATCTGTGTTTCTAGACAAATTATTAACTTTTAGTAGGTCCTCATTTATTGTTAAATGAAACATATTAATCTTACTGGACTGTTTTAGGAAGTACATAAGGATGAACATCCCAAGTAAACTGTACACGATTAATCCCTGGAAGTCAGTGGCAACTTTGAAATTACAAGCATAAATTAATCTCTTTACATTAATACCCTTTGCTCTCTCCTTTATCGTTTTTGTTTCTTATCACCCAGTACACTTTGCTCCCCCTGAAAATCCAATTCCAATATCTCCAAATTTTCTTATAACAATCGAGTCTGAAGCTTCTACAATTTTGATAACCCCTGTCCTGGCCAAGCCATGTCCCTGTAGATACCTGGTGTTAGCTACTCTTCTCTTTCCCTCTGCTCATCTGAATATGGCACTGCCACAGGAAGTACAAAGTGGATTAGGATGCCATGACAGCCAAAAGATCCTTTTTAAAGGGATTTCCCATAGCTAAAATGTAAGCTGCGCTGCCGGCCCAAAAGTTTATGTTTTAAATCTACCAGCTGCTCCACAGGAAAAGATGGCAGTCAACTCCTGTGCAATTTACAGCCTCTGAAAAACCACCAGAGGGTCAGCGCTGGACCAGTTCCAATTTGATGGTACTTAACAATAACAACCTGGTAAACTGCAGAGCCTAAGTGGCACATCGCTAAGCTGAATGTCATTTAGGAAACAAATATTATACTTCTATGTGTGCAAGAAACCGGATGATTCAATGACTAGTATCTACTTCAGCTAGAGGGAAAAGTTTCAGAGGAGATCACAACCACCCAGGAAAAAGAGCTTTTCATAAGTCCAGTAATATATCTCCCGGAATAATAGAACCTGTTTTAGGATTTGAGAAAGTTAACAAGTAACAGAAGAGTGGAAGACGTCTCTTTCCAGGATATAACAGCCTACTCTCTAGTATATCACCTACTAGGGGGGGAAAAATGAACCAAATATGACATGCAATTTATTAGGAAAATAATAAAGAGGATCTATTAGTGGAGATAAAAATAATTCATAGAAGCTCAAGAGAAACGAATTCTTATTGGTAAAACATATCAGCAGCAGCTAAGTGTTAAACAAACCTGGGGAAGGAAAAATGAAAACACAAGAAAGAAAGAGGAAGAACAAGAAGAAAGAGCAAAATACAGTAGAAAGGAATTGTAAAATAGAATAATCATGTCAGGCTACCCTCTGGTTCCACACTTGTTTTTACAATATCTTCTTAGCTTTTGTTTTTTAGAGTTGTTTCCAGTTGCTTGGTATGAAATTCGTATAGGAAGAACTCTTTGGTTATCTTCGAAAGTAATTGCTACAGAATTTATACCACCCCCATTCTACCAACACACATTGCTTTTAAAGTGTTATTCTTAGCATGGCATTGATATAGTCTTTGATCTTTATCAATGCTCAAACCTTTGGGCTTCTTCTTTAATTCTGAATTAGCAGCTGAATTTTTGGAAGACTTGACTTTCCGAATACTTGAAGAGGAAGAAGAGGAGGAAGAGGAGGACTCTTGATTTTCAGAAACAGAATGTTCTATAAATCAAATGAAAAGGTTGATCACACGAACTGTGATTTAAAACAACAGAAGAACCGCCAATCCAAACACAATAAGAATTGCTGTTTTACTGAACTATAAGAATCTGTATTCTGCTACTATTTATTTCATCAGTAATATGATCAACTGCCTTTTTAATTTGTTAGTTAAAGCAGGCATCTAACTATTAGATAGCCAAAAAACCATTTTTCTATGTAAAAAATTTCTTGAAGAATCTATTCTGTAAAGAAGAACATTGACTTTTTTCTTTTTTTAACATAATATTTACCCTTTTGACAATTTTAGCCTAGACCTATGCAGCATTTGGTAAAAAAAGGAAAGCGTGTAAATACCTAAGGGTTTATGCTTTTGCTTAAATTTTAATTTGAAGCAAGAAAAACTTTAAAAGGAAACAAAAACTGTAACAAGCATTTTAATGACTTACAAGATTACCCTGTTCTCTGAGGAAAAGGCAGTCTTATATAAGTAGTCCACGGGTTGTCTTATATAAGGTGATTTCATCTAAGAAATCCTCCTTTTGCTGTATCTATCACCTTCCTACCTTCTGTTATTTCCTCTGATTCTATAACTTTCTTAGTCTTCTTCTTGTTTGGTGATTTAGGTGAACGTTTGGTGGTTGATTTGATGGGGTGAGATGCTGCTGGAGCCGGACGAACAGTCTTTGAAGCTGGTGGTGATGTGGGGTTATGCACTGAGGCCAAGCAAGACAAATGGGTTAACATCCTGTTAACATTCATCAGCAAGTCTAAATGGTGAAAAGCACTGAAACATCTGTATTCAACAGCAAATGCTGGTGTAAACCAGTGCAGGCCGACTTGACTCCAACCCTTAAAACTCCAAACTAACTAATTCCAAGCAAACATACTATAAAAGACCATTTCATAGATTGCTGTAAATTATGACAAGGAGAAATATTTCAAGAGTGAGAGGGCCTGAATTCCAAGCTTAGACCTGTGAGGCTAATATCATTGTGATCTTTGTCTAATGGGTCAGACTCCTTCTGAATTTTGCTTACTTGTGTTCAAACAAAGTATTTATTCTAGATGATTTCTTTTTTTAAGTTTATTATTAATTTCAATAATCAGTTTTTTATTCTGTGAGCCTGATCTCAAGTATTATTAAAAGTAATACTATGTATAAATGAAAATTTTTTTTCTGTTTTCATATCAGTTTAAATAAAATGATATCAATTAGCATTGTGTTTGTGTTTTCTGTAACTAAAGTTCTACATTTATCAACTTCTGTGGAAATTTTACACCTTCACGTTTTGCTTTTCCTTAAAATGTGTTGCCCTTCATAAAGATAAACAGCTGTTAATGGATTGCTGTCTATCTTTTTAAACTATTTGTTTCTCTGCCATCTTTTTCATGTTTAGAAGAAAATACATTTTTTTATCACTGGGAACCAGAAAAAAAGGAATAGGACTTCTGGTAGATAAGAAAGCAGAAAACAATCATTACTTTCTGGGTAGAGCAGAATTGTGGTAAGATATCATGCTCTTCCAAACATCTCAGAACTCTACTGTTCTTAACTCCACAAATTGACAACTATACTTTCCCTTCCCTCTCCCCACACCTAACAAGACTCAGTTTGAGACACACTCCTGCTGTGTCTTAGCTAGTGATGCTGGGAAAATCCATGAACCATTTGGGCTGAGTTTCCTTAGCCACATTATGCAGAGATTGAACGGCTTTGGTTCCATCAACTGTTGACATGCTATGATTTTAAGTTATATAGACATATCGACATGCAGTATTTGTAGCAACACAGGAACAACTAAGCAGTGAATCTCAAAATAGTTGTCTTGTTATTTTTAAAAACAAATCCTTGGAACCCTGGGAAGTTCCTTTCTTTTCTCTCAGAACCAAACCATCTCTGTGAACTCTGCAAATAAAGTTGCCTACTCTTGCTCCATCTATTTCTCTGTCCCCCTTGGAGTTCTGTTTAAACATCAAGTACTTGACCTAAATGCCCAGGAGCATGAAGCCTTGTTCTTATTAAGATGCACCCTCAAAATTTCATCACTCCTGTTTTCTCCCCCCACTTAATCTTTGTGTCCAAAATAAATTTTCTCTTTTTGTCTCACAGCCAAAACCATTATCAGGGCGATGAGTCAGTGTGTATCACTCATTATAGGTCCTCTGTAAGCTGCAAGAACTTTGTGCTCTGGATTTTTTATTATAAGGGTGTATACTCAATGTTTTGGCATGCTTTCCAACAATAACATTTAACAGTTAAGAAACAATCTTCAGTTATGCTGATGAACAATTTTCCACCCTATTTTTCTCCCCGTTCTAAAGCAGGAGGCACAAACTTGTTTAAATAAAATAATAAGATTATGCAAGTAATGTTTATTTTTCACTTTCCCTCCACAAGTATTTTATCTTCAATTTTACCTCCACAAACATTCTTACTTTAACAATGCAAAATGTTTGAGAACAAACATTTTAGGGTTTGTTTTGTGTTTTAAAAGTGGCCTGTTGTTTAAGGGTGTTTTTAGAATTCTTTTTCAAAGAATGAAGGCTTTTGTTAGATTGTTATATAGCTAACTCCAGAGCCTATAACCAGAGAAGAGGATTTCAAAATTGGAATATCTGTATTATTGATTCTAAGGGAACACTACGAGGAACATTAGTGGCCTCATAGTTTAGTGTGAACTCTGGTGGCCAAGTGAGAAAGAGCTGTGCTGTCAATGAGAACGTATGGGGTTAGAATCCACCAGTGGCTCTGAGGGAGCTGGACTGATTACCTTCTCTTGTGTGAGTTACTGTCTCTGAAAACTCTCTGGAGGGTCAGGTTCCCACTGGATGCACAATGACAACAACTAACTGCAAGTTCAGATCTAATAGTTGCTTTGTGATAGATGTGACAGTCTGCAACTATAAATAACATAGTCTTGGAAAGTCTATGGGGCAGTTTCCCTCCATCCTACAGGATCATTCTAGTCAGAATCAATTCGACAGTAATGAGATGAAACAGCCATTTGTGCAGAAACTGCTGGAGGAACTTCAGCGCTAGGAAGGAAAATTCAGCTGAAAGTTAGCAATGTCTTCAAAGTTTGACTTGCAAATTTCAGTGGCTTAAATAGATTCATATATTTACTTGCTCTGAGAAGCTGAGTGTGTGGATGCTGCCCTTTAATATCTTAAACACTGAGATCAAAATCACAGAGAACTCAAAGGACAGTTGGCTTTGTGGAATTAGCACCATTCGAATGAGACAGGAAACCACGTGTGAATTGGTTACTCTTGGCTTAACCTGGAAGGAAATCAAACTGGAAGCATGAAAGCAGGCACATGTGCAGTCTTGTTCTGTCGCCTTCTTAACCCAGCCGCTTTGTGTGCTGGTTGGCAGAGCGGGAGGGCTACTGGAAGAGACTCTCTTTATTTAATTAATCTCCATGAAATAAAATTACTATGGAAGAGCTTAGCTGTGAGTAAAGTCAAGGCCCCTGGTGGACTGCGTGTTAGAAGGTAAGGTAGGCGCACTAATCTTGGCATATTAAGATACCCGTTGGTAGACCCAGAGATAACGTACCTTCTTCACAGAAGCTCTCATAATCTGGGCAGCACTTGCCATACTCCTTACATTGTGAGTCACAGTCACATTCTCTCCCTCGCACAAAAGACTCGAAGCAGCGGCCTTTACAAGAAAGCTCTATCCAGAACAAAACGGAACATGAGTTATTGAGGGCTCTGCAAAGTCTGTGTATTGGTAGCCATATCCCACCACATAATTGGTTAGTGTTCCAAAAGTGTACTTTCAAAGTCCATTATTTAAAATTTGGGTTCATCATTAAGTAAAACATTTAGAGTGTCTCAAGTGGAGGAAGTCCAAGTCAACAAGCAGTATGGCAATTTAGGGAACTTTTCTTGCTCTTCATGGCTTCAAGGATGGCCAAGTGCTTCTTGAGTCATTTATGAATACAATGGACAATTATGAAACCTGTAAACAATCATGCATCCTTCATATGACAGCCCTTGGTCTTTCTCTCATTACACCACTGCTTTGTAATATTGACTATTCGAGTCAAAAATATATTTCAACTAACTGGCTTAAGATAAATGAGTACAGGCTTGAAAATCCTTTGAAATGCAGAAATCTTCACTGTAGCAAATTTAGCAAAGAATAGGAAGGTGTTCATTCTAATCTCATGGCCTAAACTAAGAGAAAGCTCTCTCTCTCTCATTGCCATCAGGTTGGAACCAATTCATAGCTGACCTTCCAGTGAGTTTTCAGAGGCTGCAAATGGACAAAGAAGATATTTCCCATCTTTCTTTCTCAGAGCAGCATTTGGATTCAAACACCTTGTCTTTGAGTTGTCACTGCAACTCTTTACCCCCTGGGCCACCAGAACTCCCTACTCGTTAAAAAATACACAAAAACCTGCTTACAGATCCAGTGAGTTACAAAAGTCCTGTTTGAAGCTGTTAGAGAGTTCTGGTGGCACAGTGGTAAGGAGTTGAGCTGTCAACCAAAAAGCACATGGTTCAATTCCACTAGCTACTTCCTGGCAGAAAGAAGAGCAGTCTCCACCTATGCGATTTAGAGCCTCTGTGAAAACCTGCTGGCGGGTCAGTTATGGATCACTTCTGACCTGACAGCATGTAACAACATAATCTTATACAAAAATACAATGCAACAACATACTTATTGGCTTTACATGTAAATTCTAGAGTAAATGAAACATTTTAAGAATTTTAATCATAATATTCACACATTGAATGAGAAACGGTTCTATGTTAATAACAAAATGGCCCCAAATGTGTTTAAGTGAAATAGTATTCATAATCTAAAATTTAAGACACTTTGAATTACAACTGAAGCTCAACTCAGTATTAGACATTATAGCTAAAATAAAATAATTAAAAGGCTTGCCCCCCTCTGTACAATTATATTATTGGTTCTTAGATAATTGCTTACTCATTACTAGTTACTGTCATATAATCAATAATAACTAATAATGAGAATAGAGCAAAGTTCATATCTGTTGTTCATAGGGTTTCTGTGAGTTGAAGTTGACTCAGCAACAACTAACAAGAACAGTGGATGACTGGGTGACTTGTATTTAAGGTGCTGTTGAAAGCAGGATATCTCTGGATGATGTAAACAACTAGTTTTCTCAGCTATTATCTCATATTCACCCAGAGGCACTGCTGAAGATAGATTTGGTAAGCTACTTCAAAAATCAGTTGATAAAATACTATGGAGGAAAAAAAAATTATGGAGCACGATTTTACCCTAGTACACATGTGTTTTCCTTGAGTCAAAGTCAACTCATTGGTGATTGATTTTGGTGGTGCTGGTTTCAGACAGGGCATTTTAAAGAGAGATAACCAATAAATGATGGCTTTCCCCTCACCCTCTCCCAGTGACCACAAGCTTTGACACCAATCTTCAGCACAGCACAAGGCAACATTTATGCAAGTGGAGGGAAAGACACTTAAGCAAAAGATACGAAGTAGTGTGAGAACAACTCTGCCAAGAGGGCACCAGGAAGCTTCGCAGGACAGTGAGGCTTGGCAGAGGAGACATCAGACTTTAGAACTTACCCTTGGTGCAGACTTTCTTGAAGTCAGGGCAGCACTCCATGTAGTGTTGGCAGTTATAATCACAGTTGCAGGCAGCATCTCTAGAATACCCTTCCCCACATCTCCCTGCACAGCTTGATAAATCTAAAATTATACAATACTAGGGTAAACATGGCCAGATCACTTTGTAGAAAGAGAACTAGCTAATGGGGAGGGGGACATAACTGGTTAGTGAGGAAACATTTTAACGACTGGAAAAACTATAGGCTCGGCTGCTCTCTAGCTGATCTTACTGTGACCTTGATCATGCTTTTTTTTCTTTTCTCCCTGAAAACTAGACAGGGTGTTGCATAAGAGGGTGGTCTCCTGGGGAAATGGGAAGGAGTGGCAATTACAGCTAATATTGATGCTGTTATTAGGATCTTTACCAGTTTCCATTTTCCTTGAGCTGGGCATTGCATCCTACATTATTCTCAGAAACTCAAAGTCATTGCCATAGAGTCAGAACTGACACATAGACAACCCTCCAACTGGTTTTTGAGGCTGTAAAACTCACAGGAGGAGATTGCCCGTCTTTCTCTCTTGGAGGCATTAATGGATTTGAACCACCAGAGAAGCATGGCCTTTGGGTTAACAGCACAACTGCCTATGGACTATTCCACCCTAGTGCTTATAAAGATGTTTCCATGTATTTCTATCCCCTTTCAGAGACAAGGAAGCTAAAACAGAAATTTAAGTGACTTTCTTACGGGCGTACAATCAGTGCATAATTCTAGCGTATAAGTTTATAAACTTACAGCCTTGTATAAGTTTAGAGGTCAGTTAATGCTATGAATTATTATTACTGACTCATTTTCCACTCCAAAATATTCCAATTTTTGTACTCAATTATCTGGTCATCCTAATCTAAATAAATACTCCAGCATCTGAACACTTACTAGCCTAATTCTAAATTCCCTGTATTTCCCACTCAATCACGTCGTCTTTCATGCCTGATTAATGAATTTAAAGCAGGGTGGTTATTCCAGAAGGAGCCAGAGTGTCACACTGGTTAAACACTCAACTGCTAATTGAAAAGTTAGCTCTTCCAACCCACCACCTGTTGTGTGGGAGAAAGACATAGCCATCTGCTTCTATAAAGGTTACTGCCCTGGAAACCAGGTGGGGAGGTTCTACTCTGTCCTACAGGGTCACTGTTAATAAAAATTGACTCCGTGGGTTTTGGGTTTGGGGATTATGACAGCACAGACTGTACTAGAGCCCCTCTTTTCATCAGTGCTTGTAATTACTTGTAAAGTGAGGATAACTCTTGAAATCTCATCTAAACATGAAAATGATACTTAGAGTTTTCCTGGGAAATAAACCAAGGACAAGAGCACAATTACTAGATGTTTTTTAAAATTACTTGGGAGATAACCTCCCTGAGAGATAAGCATCGGACTGTAACAATAAAATTCATCTTAGGAACAGATTGGCAGGGACAACGTTCTAAACCCATGGATAGACGATGAAACATGCTGAGGAAAAAATCTCAAAATGATAAGTCCAGGAAAGTTAAAGTCTTAATATACAAATAAAACAATAAAGATTAGAACAACTTTCAGAGTTATTTTGCATACAAAATGTGCACAATACATACAAAAATGCATATATAGTGTATGTATATAAATACATATATTATATATAGAAAGAGAAAAGGAGACTGAAAAGAGGTTGAAGAAAAAGCAGAGAAGCAGACAAGACAAAAATCAAATGATTATCCTTTACAAGTATTAGATTTCTGAAACAAATAAATCATCTTTACAGGGAAAAGTTTAGTTTCATGAATCAAATGTCCTATGGTTAATTGCTTTTATCTTAGCCATTAATTTAAATTTCATTTCTTTAATGGAAAGTAAAATTTTTAGTGAGAAACTGATTATATTACAGAGGAAAAAGTAATTAGGAAACATACTCAGCTTATTATATTTGTGATATTATTTTAACAGAACAGAAGATAACAACATCATTATCCCTCTTTCCTAAATATGCATATATACTTTCACGCTTTATCCATCTTTTCTTATCTAAGCAATTCTGGAATTCTTTTATGATTAGAATTTTAGTTATCTTAATGGAACTATCTACCTTAGCAATTTCAACCATGAGTCTTGATTTTTTCTTCTCTCTGGTTGTTTTCAAGTGAATGAAGGGAAAGAAAAATCCAGAACCCACCTTTATTACTCATAATCAGCCTAGATCATGTGCTTTTGCTAATGGGTTTTCGATGAATGCACCATAACCTGTTCTTTGCAATGTGAAGAACAAGAACCATTCATCCAGAACTGACTCTGTTCTTGGAGAAGTGTGAATAGTTCAGTGCTACAGTACAAGATGGTATTCCCACCTGGGTGAGTCCACACCTGCATACATTCTTAAAGAAAGATAGAACACTTTTGAGATTAATAAAACGCCATTTAAAACCAGTAAATGTTTGTTATGACATGGTACTTATGTCTACATGATGCCAAAATAAGTTACTTGCAAAATTGTTTATTTGATGTAGAAGACTAGTTAAATTTCTTTTTAAAGATGCAAGGAAAAATTATGTACTACTTAAATATTTGTCTTCTCAGTCATTTTGGTGTATTTTGTAAATTTTCAGAAGAATCACATGGCGGGGGAATGAATACCCAATTTGCTCTATACATAGAGCTCACTCTTCTTGAAAGATTTCATGATACAAAATAAAACAAATGAGAATCCCAGAAGGCTTATATTGTTACATGTTTTATGTGAATTTTAAAGTTATAATAGTTATTAAACTGGAAAAATATATCAAATATTAGAAATCTATTTCTTCTTGTCATGAGAAAAAAATCGAATAAGCAACAGCTGTTGAATACAAGGAGCTTTGATGGAATAAGTACCTTGAGAAGAAACTTGCTGAATCAGGAAAACAGAAAGCAGCAGCAGCAGCAGATGTACAGGAAGAATTCCCCACTTCATGGTTGTTTTCTGATGCAGAACCTTTGCTGAAAATCAAATGGAACCATTGAAAAACTCCTCCTTAATCTCAATGGTAGCATATGTCCTTGTTACATACAATATTTCAGGAGCCTTCACAACAGAATCTAATAATAAAACCATACTATCCTTGAAAGGAGGCTTCTAAAAAAGTAATCCTTTATCATTAAAAAAATTATCACTTGCTTTAATTGCATGCAGAGAATATGCTCTAGTTGCTATGCCAATCCTGTTCCTGACCCTCTTTATCTCTTTAAAATCCTTAGCATCTACTTACAGATTTCAGTCTTATCTTGAAGAAAGAAAAATAATCTGCTTCAGCAAAGTTTAGTTTAATAAATAAAAAGTAGTTGTTCCAAATTTCCTTTAACTGTTTATAAATTTATAAGCTTCCAACAGGTGCATTACAAAATTTGAGTCTTTTCTAAGCTTTCCTACTACTCTCCTTGTAAATCTTTCAAAAATGCTCTTAATAAAGCATATCTCTATTGAACTACAAAGCACATTTAAACCCACGAGAAGCCAGTTAACTTTGACACTTACCTGTCAAAGAATAAATGAATCCCTCCAGTGTCCGAGGAGTCTTATATATCAAGGCAAACAAGCTGGGAAGGCCAATCAGCCCAAAGGTTAGACAGAATCAACACTGACAACCTATGAAATCAATCTTTCCTCATTTATTGGAAGAAGGCCCAGACGACTAGACTTAGGCAACATCTGGAAAACACTTCCATTAAGAAAAATGACTACTACAAAATAAATTTAGATTTATTGGCCAAAACACACTTCTGATTTCTAAGTGAAGTGGACAAATTGTTCTAAGACAGTAAATAGCTGTGGCAGGCTTTGACCTGGGTGTTGAAGCTGCCACTGTGAAATCGACGAGTGCTGGTGGTTTTGCTGTCTTTCTTTCTGTTTCTCTTTCTTTTCCCTTTCTTTCCTTCCTTCCTTTTCTAAATGTTAAATCCAGCAATGAATAATTTTGAAACTTAATGTGTCTGCTGTTACAAATTTGGGGAACTCATACCTTTCAATCAAATGTACATTTTCCCTTTTTATCTGAATTTGCTATTTTCACTGAGCACAGAAAACCTGCTCTCAACTCGATTCAGGTATATTCTTCACACAGTAGATCTTCCAGTTCGCTTTACCATGGAAAAGCCTGCGTTAATATGAGCCTTAGCCTCTTTATTTAAGCCTGGCAGTATTTGGAAAATATCTTGGTTTTCCTTCCTTACCACCAAGAAAACCTGAAACATTAAACCAGCTCATCTTAAGACTCTATGCTAGTTTGATAAAGAATATTGCTGTTCAAATCCTACCTACCATCAAGGTCCAACTTAAGTTGTAACATCTCTTAAGCATTCCAGGATCTGTCAAACCCCAGCCAACAAATTTATCACATTTTACTGAAAGTATCTGCTCTCTTTTCACCGACAGGCTGTGATTTCCCCAACGACGGCCATCACCATCTATGCCTCAGTTTTGTTGGCAACATTTAGTCTAATGCTTCGCAAAGGTTGTGCATTTAAAACATACTTGGACCAAACAGTCATAACTGTCTTCTGCTGTGTAGGCATTTAATTACCACAAAATGCTGTTGAGTTAAACTTGGTAAAACAAATGAAGCTTCATACTTTGTGATCCATCCCTCAATTCATGGGAGTAGAAAGTAGAGCTAAGATACAAAAAAAGGTCTTTTCATTTTAAATTTCATTAAAACAAATTATTTTTTTTCCATTTTCACTAAGCTATATTCAGGTGTATTCATTACCTCTTTGTTGTTGTTTTTGTTGGGTTTTTTGGGGTTTTTTTGTTTGTTTAATTGAACTTAAAATGAAAAGACCTCGGTTCATATCTTAACATTTATACCTGCGCTTTGTGGACCTAACTCTTTTTAGGAGTGTACTAATCTCTTTACTATTTAATTACAGCAGTAAACATTCCTTTTTCATGCATACATGACTTTAAGGGGCTATGTCCCCTTTAAAGACAGCAGCTATAGTTATTTTTCCCTCACAATGATTATTTCTGGGCTAAGAAATTGTCTGCTCAACTCTAATGAGTTCTGTTTTCTGGGAACTATTACCCTCTCCATAAGGGTGCATTCCTATTAGCCATATTTTTAAATATGATCTTCCCCCATTAGACATAATTCATAGAGTTGAGAGTAAAAACCCAAATGGAACAGAGCCCAGTTGTTTTTCTCTCCTAGGACTTTGGAAGAGGAGATGACAAGACTTGGTCTCACTTACTTTGGACATGTTATTAGGAGGGGCGCCAATCCTTGGGTAGAGTTTTTGGCAAAATAAACAGCCAACAAAAAAAAAAAGGGGGAATGAAAGGAAATGGTCCAGTAACTTTAACATGGGCCCTATACTTAGCAGGCAACATTAGGATGGTGCAGTTAACAAGTCATGTTCCAGTCTGTTTTACGTAAGGTTACAGTTAGTAAAACCTAACTCCTCAGCACCAAACAGCAAGAAGAAGTTAGAAAAGCAATTCAGAGATTCCACAGTGTCTTTGGTTATGGACAGGCAGAGGCATCCAAAGGCCTTTTGAAGAAAGAGGTGCCAGTGAATACAGCAGCTTGCAGAGAGGTGCAGAGCAAAGGCCAAGAAATGATTGTTTTCTAGGTTTTGGTTTTTCTTTCCTCTTGAGATTCAGAGATGCCTTCCTCCTCTGAAACTTTAAGGTAATTTTCTTGTTTGGGGCAGGGGTATCTGGTTAATGGTGCGTTCTGTTACTTATAATCACCAGCCAATATAAAATAAATGGGGGGGGGAGGGGAAAGCAACCATTGGGAAAATTCTTATTTTTACTAAGGTCAAGAGAGGGAAGCAATAAGCTTTGCAACTTTCTCAACACAGATTCTTACATTGATAACTTACCATTGATTTAAAATGTTAGGGATATCTAGAATATCAGATTCTGATATAAATATAAAAACGGTCTTAAATAAAAAATAAATCTTTGTGATCATTGCCATTTGGAATAATATGTGCTATCATTTTCTTCCTTTGGGTAGAAGTAATTATAATGATGACAATTGACACTTTTTAATTAATTTAATAATATACTTTAATAATACTTGTTCTTAAATCCAATTTCTAGACTCTAACTGCACATATACAAAGCAAAACATGCACACATAACTGGTATGTAAACTGTAACATCAAGTGTGTATATTAACAGATTCTAGGTGTCATCAAATGTATTGTTAAATTGTTAGCCCTGATGGCCTAGTGAACAGGGAGTTGTGCTGGCAACACAGAAGTATGAGGCTCAAATCCTCCAGCTGAGTAATCTCTTCTAAGAGGCAATTCACAACTTTTTAAAATCTGATGGAGGGTTAACTACCAGCTAGTTCCAATTTGACAGCAATGAGTGAATGAGTGATATAAATAAAGCATGAAAGAGAATGAGAAGCTTTATTGTTAAACACTTAAGTACCTAATTTCCAGTATTCTGCTATTGTTGTTGTTGTTATGTGCCATTAAGTTGTTTGCCACTCATAGCGACCCTATGTACAAGAGCCCTAAGTGCCATTCTAGTTTGTGCCAACCTCGCTGTCTCAAACACATTCATCTCATTGAGGGTCTTCCTCTCCTGCGCCTTCCCTCCACTCTCCCAAACATGATGTCCCTCTCCAAGGACCTGTCACTCCTTGCATCATGCCCAAAGTATGTCAGACGAAGCTTCAGAATCCTTGACTCCAGGGAACATTCTGGCTTCACCGTCTCCAGGACAAACCTGTTTGTTCTCCTAGCAGTCCATGGTATATTCAACACTCTTCTCCAGCACCACAACTCAAAGGCATCAATTCTCTTTCTATCATCCCTATTCATTGTCCAACTCTCCGATGCATAGCACATAATTGCAAAGACTATAGCCTGGATCAGATGCACCTTAGTCTCCAGCCTGACGTCGTTGCTCTTCAGTACTCTTGAGAGGTCCCTCACAGCTGACTTTCCCACTACAATTCATCTCCTGATTTTCTGGCTGCTGTTACCAAGAGTGTTGACTGTGGAACCAAGCAAACTAAAACTGTTAACTATCTCAATCTCTTCACCATCCATACTCATGCTGCCAATTGGCCCAGTGATGAGAGTCTTTGTTTTCTTGATATTGAGCTTCAATTCATATTGAAGACTGCAGTCCTTCACCTTCTGCAACAAGTGCTTCAGGTCCTCCTCAGGTATTCTGCTAGGTAACGTAAAAGCCTTGGTAGATTGATCTGTTGCTAACTGAAAGGTCAGAAGTTTGAACTCACCAGTCACAGAGAGAAAGTCTGCTTCTGTAAAGATGGTGGCAGCCTTCACAAGCCTGCGAGGCAGTTCTGCTGTGCAATATGCAGAGTCATTAGGAGTGTGAACTGACTCCTTGGCTTAGTTATTGGGTAATTAATTTGTTTGTAGAAATAACATTTACCCTTAAAGCACAGGAAGAGTTCTATTTTATCTAGTAAAGGTTTAAAGTGTGTTGAATGCTGTATTAGATGTATATGTGAGCATTTAATCTTCCTTCTTGACACCATAAAATAATTTAATAGAATTATAGAACTGAGACTGCTTTCAGATTGTTTTTTCCTCCTAAAAGTGTTATCTTACTATTCATTTAGCTTCAGCTTAGTGTAAACATTATCCTGGTATTGGCTTTGGTGTGGGGAGACAGGCAGAGATAGCATTTGCTGGTAAGTCAGAATGAGCTCAAAGCTAACTTTCTGGGTTTTAGAGTCTGTAAACTTGCACAGAAGGAGATTGCTCATCTTTGGAGGAGTCAGTGGTTTCAAACCATCTTACTTTGGGTTAGCAGCACAACTCCTACCCATTAGGTCACCAGAGGTGGAGAAGACACATATAACCCGGATCTCACTCTCTTCTAGGGATCATTTCCACACAGAGCACACTCATAAACTCAGCTTCTGGATTTGGCTACCGCACAATGAGGCCTTCAGAGAATATTTGAGTGTGTGAGTGGACGCTTTCTCTACACTAAATTATCCGAGACTCCTGTGCCCTTCTCCTTGATGTGCTCCATCTCTGTCCCTGCTGTCAGTTGTTGCTTTGCTTTGCTCTGTTGCCAGTGTGTCTGTGCCTAGTGGCTTCTCTCCACCTTTCCACATCTCTGAGGCCTTTTATTTTCTTCCAACAGCAGCCTAGGAAAAACTGAAGTTCGCCAAGGGAAAACCACAGCTGCAACCTTGCTCTTCACTAACTTAACTCACATTGCTAAGTCAGTGCACTGTGGAGTAGAATACCTGAGGTCTTCTCCTAAGGAATAGGGATGTGGGTGTCCTTATAGAGTCAAAGAATATGGCTGTTAAACAAAATAGCTGAATTATCAAGAAAAAAAGGAGGCAGCGTGGTCAACATCTGTGACTCTCCTTTGGCATTAGTCAGACCATTGTTCCAATCCGGCTTCAAAAGTTACTCCCCAATAAGCCTGTATGATTTCTTTGTCTCTCTGGAGACTAAGGTGAATCTGATACAGTTCATGGTCTTTGCTATCACTTGTTATGCATCAGAGAGTTGGACAGTGACTAAGGAGGATAGAAGGGGAATTGATGCCTTTGAGCTGTGGTGCTGGAGAAGAGTACTGAATGTACCATGGACTGCTAGGAAAACAAACAGATTCGTCTTGGAAAGGGTAAAACCGGGTGGCTCCCTGGAGGCAAGGATTCGGAGGCTTCATCTAACATACTTTGGACATGTTGTAAGAAGGGACCATCTGGCGAGCTCTGGTGGCCTAGTGGCAGGAGACTGCACTGCAATCCCAGAGATGAGTGGTTCAAATCCAACAGATGCTCTGCTGAAGAAGGAGGAACAATCGCCTCCTGTACCAGTCAGATCTAATTTGATGGTACACACATAAAAAGAGTAGATAGATAGATAGATAGATAGATAGATAGATAGATAGATAGATAATAAATTAAAAAAGAAGGGACCATCCATCCCTTGGAGAGGGACATCATGCTTGGGAGGGTGGAGGGACAGCGCAGGACGGGAAGGCCTCTATGAGGTGGATTGATTCAGTGACTGGGGTAATCAGGATAGGTGTATCGGAGACAGTGCGATTGGCACAGGACAGAGCAGAGTTTAGGGCTGTTGTACATAGGGTCGCTATGAGTCGCAAGTGACTCGATGGCACATAACAACAACAACAACAACACAACAACAACAATATAAACCTCAGTGTCCTTATCCACAAAGTGGAAACAATAATGGTCATCATTATTAAACACAATAAATAGATTAAAAATTATAGATAACACATTAAGCATTAATTAGTGAACTGTGCACAAGAATCATTGGCAAATGATGGGCACACATGGATAATGAAGGGAAACTTCAGCTGAAGAATTTTTCATGAAAGAATAACATATAATCTAGAACCTGAAGGCTCTTCTATCTGGAAACAAGCACAATAGACAAAAATTAGTGTGCTAATTTCTTGTTAGACGTTGTTAACTGTATGATTGACAGTGACCCTTGAACAATGGAGCTTTGCCCTATCCTGGACCATTGTCACAGTCTGCCATGCTCAGGCTTCTTGAAGTAGTCATCGTGTTAATCTTTTTCATGGAGGATCACCTTCTCCTTTTCTGACCTTCTATTTTTCCAAGCATGATGCCTTTTTCCAAGAGCTGCTGCTTCTTTATGCCATGCCAGAAGTATGGAAGGTGAAGTTTCACCATCCTTTCCTTTATGGAGCACCATGGTGACCCTTTCTCCAAGATGAATTTGTTCCTTGGTATATACCCAATTCAGAGGCATCATTTTCATTCAGTCCTCCTTATTCATTGTCCAGCTTTCACATGCACCTGTTGATGCTGTTGTTGAGTGCCGTCGAGTGGATATGATTCATAGCAACCTCTCCTCGGCCTTTATCATGATCTTTGTCATGCTCAAGCCCGCTGTTGTGGTCGCTATATCAACCCATCACGTTGACATCTTCTTCTCATTTGCTGACCCGCCACTTTTCCAAGCATGATGTCTTTATCCTAGGACTGGTCCCTCTTGACAATATGCAAAGTATATGAGAAGTCTCTAAGAACTCTAGTTGCACTTCCTCTGAGATAGATTTGTTTGTTCTTTTTGGCACCCTATGAAGTAGCAGTAGTCCAGTACCACAATTCAACACTGCTATTCTCCACACCAAATTCAATTCTTTTTCAGTCTTAGTTATTCATTGTCCAACTTTGAGATGCATACGAATCAATTGAAAATGCTATGGCTTTTAACAGGTACACTCTAATCTTTAGATGGACATACTTGTCCTTCAGCAGTTTAGAGAGGTCCTTCACAGTAGATTTTCCCAGAGCCACATATCTTATGATTTATTGACTGCTGCTACCAGGTAGGTGAGTGTTGACTCTGGATCCAAGTTCCATTTTCTCCATCTGAGTTACAGCCTCTGAAAATCCACTGGAGGATCAAGTTGGAACAAGTCAGTTCCAACTAAATGGTGCACAACAACAACAATAACAACAACATTATGGTGTTGCCTGTTGGTCCAGTGGTGAGGATTCTTTTCCCCCCTTGCTACTGAGATGTAACTATTGAAGGCTTTGATGGAACTATTGAAGTTCTTGCTCTTCTGCAACAAGTGCCTCATGTCCTCCTCACTTTGAGTGTGCAAGGTTGTGTCATCTGCATACCACAGGCTGTAAAGCAGTCTTCCTCCCATCACGATGCTCCATTCTTCTTCACATAATTCAAGTTCTCACATTATTTGTTTAGGATTTTTCAATTATGTGTTCAACAAGATTAAGTATGGAGAAAGGATACAACCCTAATGCATACCTTTCTTGATTTAAAGCATTGTTACATTGTTGTGTTCAGACAACTACTTCTTGTTCTATGTATAGGTGTCTCATGAGCACAATTAAGTGTTCTGGAATTTCCATTCTTCTCAATGTTTTCATACTTTGTTATACATATGAAACAATTGAAAATACCATAGTTTGGGTTTCATTAATAAAGGTCATTATAATAGACCAAGTGCTAGGGCTCATCACTTTCATTCTCCTTATTTATTTTGTTACTTTGTTGTCAGCTGCCATTGAGTTGCTCTCACCACATGGTGATCCCTGTGTGCAAAAGAGAACTAATACTTAGGGTAGAAAATCTGTCTCCAGATGCCCCTCTAGGTGAAGTTTGAACCACTAACCTTTTGGTTACTAGTGGAACACTTAATTATTTGTACCACCTCAGGACTTCTCTTTAGATTCTAGTAATTGCATTCTCTCTGAAACAGAATTTTATAAGATTAAGAAAAACAACCTTATAATCACCCAAATATGCACTTTTCCTAATGAGTCATTTCAATAACATAGTAACAGTAAATGTGGATTGAGCATTAACTTTATGATATGCATAGTGCATACTTCCATGGAGTTTGACAGTGGGAGAGAATGATTCATTTTAAGTCCATTTCACAGGTTAGATGTCTGAGGCATAGAAGGGTAGGTAATTCTTATCCCTTTGTTTCCACCCTCCCCACCTTGGGTCCTCATACTCATTCTACACTCATGGTTTTATAAAAAATCTTCCTTGTGGGACTAAGTCAGTTCACTCAACATAATGCTTTCCATTATTTACGACCCTATGAACAAAAGAACTGAACCTTGTTCTATCCTATACTATCCTTATGCTTCCTGATACACAAGAGCTCATTGCAGCAGTCACCATGTCAAGCCACCTGGTTGAGGGTCTTCCTCTCCTTCGCCGACCCTCCACCCTTCCCAACATCATGTCCTTCTCCAGGGAATAACACCTCTTAGCAACATGTCCAAAGTATGTTAGGCAAAGCGTCATCATTCTTCCCTCAAAAGAACACTCCAGCTGTGCCCTCTCCAAGACATAGCTGTTTGTTCTTTTGGCTGTCCATGGTATGGTCAGTGCCTTTCTTCAATGCCACCGTTCAAAGGCATCAATTCCTTGTCTGTCATTGTTATTCATTGTCCAGGTCTTGGATGCATAACTAGTAATGGAAAGACCATAGCCTGAATCAGACACACCTTAGATATACCTAGAGACAAAGAAGAAGAAATTGAGAATTTCCATCAAATTTTGCATTGAGAAATTGATCAAACATTCCTGAGACTATTTAATCATTTTTCAAGTCCATGATTGAATTTATCCCTGTGACTCAACATTTAGGCAAACATTAGTTAGCACTTTAAGATGAACAATAGTGTCAGAAAAGTACACACACTTCTTTGAATAATCAACTGTATGACTTCAAATGTGACCATGTGCTCTGAGCATTAAAGTTCAGATGATGGGAATATGTAGGAAAGAAGAATTATTGGAAAAGGGAGACATAGGGAGGAAATGGGATGAGGGTTATTATTGTGGAAAATGCAATCTATGTCATGAAATAAAATATGCAACGATGAAAAAAATTGACCTAACATACAATCAAGATGCATTAATGATACCTGGTGACTATAATGTAAAGTAGGAAACAGTGAAGAAGGATTTAGTAGTTGGGAAATATGGGCCTGGCGATAGAATTGAGTTTGGAAATAGAATGACTGAATTTTGCATTTACAATGATTTATTCATTGCAAATACCTTTTTTAAAAAAGACACAAACATGCCATAATAAAATAGTGTTAATAGTTATGTTCTTTGTGTTTCTACATAATTTTATTTGTATCTTTAAAATGACATCTCACTTTTACCCATAGCCTTCTTCCAGAGTCTACTGTAAACTTGTGTTTCTAGAGTAATAGTATCTTGTTCAATTTGTAGCACTTTTCATAGCCAGGATAGTTTCTTGTATAAAATTGGTACAATATAATGGAGCTTTGGTGGCCTAGTAGTGGCAAGTAGCTGCACTGCAATACTGAAGGCACAAGGTTCGAATCCACCAGATGCTTCACTGGAGAAGGAAGGGCAGTCTCCTGTGCCAGTCAGATCCGATTCAATGGGACACTAGAAAAAAAAGAAGAAAAAGAAAAAGAAAAAAAAATTAGTGCAATATAGCTGTTTGTTGAAATAAACATAAGTTTACAGTCTTGCTTCTAATGGCCACTCTGCCAGCATGTCTCTATATTCTTGTCTTATTTTCTATAGCATGTGATCATTCTATTCCACACATTTAGATTCCATGTGTCAAAGAGGCATATTAAAGGCCGACTCAGTAAAAAAACATTGCAGATCTATTTCCCAGTCGCCAACTTCATGAGTAATTCCCACATCATCATTTAAGAGAGTAAAAGTGAATTGAGGTGCTATAATAACTTCTGGTGACAAATCCTTGAGAATCGGGAAATTCAGAGAGTGGTAATTTGAGAGTGGGAGCAAAGTTTGGGTGTGGTTGAAGAGCCACAGAGAGGTGGGACTGAAGCAAGGGCTCTCTGGAGACATTGGGAAGGACATTTCCCTGAGTCATTACAAAGCAAGAACACCATGCTCTTTAAAGATATTGAAGGATAAGGTTGTTTTGGCTGATTATACAAAATTGCAAAAGAATCCCATTCTCTGTGATGGTGTGCATTAATGCCAGAAGGACAGAGAAAGAGGTCATTTTGATGAATGGATGCGTTGACGATTTTGTTAAGTTCAAACAAAAAGTTCACTTCAAAGCCAGAAATATCATGCAGCATCCCCACCATCAATCCCTTTTACTGATTGACTGTACACCTGAGGATCTTTATTTACATTTGGAGTTCTAAGAAACAAATTTGCAAGAGGAAATGGACTAGTGGTTACTTGTGTATCCTTTTATTTGTACTTTGGTCTTGTCACAAAAAAGAATGCATGGCAGGGGGACTAAGGGAAGCCAAATCTTCTGGCCCCCCAAGTCCTTTTTCAATCCTCAGGATGGAACAAATGATTAAGCACTTGACTGCTGCCCTGAACACTGTCAGAGGCACCTCAAAATAAAGAACTGACAATTTGCTTCCTAAAAGTCACAGGTCACAGTCTTGAAAACCCTATGGAGCAGTTCTGCTCTGCACACGTGGGGCTGTCGTGAGTCTGAATCAGCATGATGACAACCAGTTGTGTGTATGTGTGTGTGAACTCGAGGGAGGCATACTCTAGGTCACAGCCATTCCTTCCTGAGTCCTGTTCCAGGCTTGAGCCAACACCTCCATCAGCCATCAACATTTAATGAGCACCAGCTGGCTCAACATTTTTTTTCCTCTTAAAACTATAATAAATACAGAGATTTAATCTTTAGACGGTCCCATTAAAAAACCTTTTCCAACAGGGTGAAAAGAAAACCTACATCTTGAGAACATGCATTTAGCAATACCATCTCAGACAATATTCTCATACAAAAGTTTACAAAATCCTACAGGGCCTCCACAGGAAAAAGACTGTTAACACATTTACAAAATGGGCAAGAGACATAGAGAGACTTTTCACAGTGGAGGATATTTGGATGAACAACAAACACATGAAGAAATGCTCAAAAACACTGTCAATAAAAGAGATCTAAATAAAAACCACAATGAGATACCATCTTACTTAGTACCAGTGGCAAAATTTGGCAGGGCAGCAAGTAATACATGTTGGAGAGAATGTGGTAAGATAGGAACTCTTATACAGTGTTGGGTTGTACAATAGTACAACCACTCTGGAAAGTAGTTTTGTGTTTCCTCAAAAAGCTGAACATAGAATTCCCATCTGACTCAGCTATTCCAGTGCTTGGAATATACCCTGAGAAAATGAGAACCGAGACACAAACAGAGACTTGTACATCAATGTTCATAGCAGCATACATTCATCATTGCAAGAACATGGAAACCTCCCAGATGTCCAACCACAATCAAATGAACTGAGAAATTGTGGTACATTCATACAGTGGAATACTACGCAGCATGCAGGAGCAAGAAAATACTATACTGTATTAGACCTTCATTGTAGAATGAGTGAGGGGATACAAGAAAGGGAGGGGTGGGGATGGCTTAAGCATAGAGTCACACAATTTGATGGGTGGAGGGAGGAATGGGTAAAGGAAAGGGGAAGACCCAGTGTGAAAAACAATGTGTAAACTTCATGGATATCATCCATGAAGAAATGAACTTTGTAAGTAAACTAGTAGAAAATAAAATAAAGAGACAAAAAAAGAAATCTAATGGTAACTTACAACAATAATGTTGATATTATAACCACTGTACTTAAGTAATAGAGATACACTACTCTTCAGTAAAAAGAATGTGAATATGTGTTAGTGAACTAATTTAGTGTATAATTAACATCAGTTAGAAATATGTAAATTAGTGTAAATGGCAATAAAATTATTAAATAAAAGATTAAAAACCTATAATCAATACATTTACATTCTTACAGTGCCTTCTATATTTTATCCTTATGCAGTAAAAATTTTACAAACATATTCAATATTAACAATAATTTTTATTTTTATGTTCTTACTTGTTGCATTGGTTGTTGTTGGGTGTACCTGAATTGGAACCAATTCACAGCTGACCATCCAGCAGATTTTCAGAGGCTGCAAATCACGGAAAAAACATGGGCCATCTCCTCCTGTGCTTTTATTGTTGTTATTATGATTGGAATTCATTGCAAATACTTTAAAAACTTTATTTTATTAATTTTAACGAATATTTACAGAGATTTTGTATTTCCATTAATTGACTGTTGCATTTTTTCTCCCTGTCCACCCCTCCCTCCCCCAGTTTGCTCTTCTTGAAAAGTAAGAGAAAAATTCCTTCGTTGGTATACAATCCCCCTGCCCCGAGTACACTCCATTATGCAACCTTCGTTCTAGACTCTGATCATAACCGTAATGTTGTTGTTGTTCTTATGTGCCGTCGAGTCACCTGCTACTCATAACGACCCTATGTACACGGCCCTAAACTCTGCTCTGTCCTGTGCCAATCACACTGTCTTTGACACTCCTATTCCGATTTACTCAATCATATATAGCTTTTAAACTGTTCTCTCCCTCATTTGTTTCAATGCAGTATACATAATTTATCCAATTTATCTCGGTCTTACCCAATCCTGATGTCAGTCCTGTTCTACAATGGTGGCACCATGCAGAATTTGTCTTTTTATGACTGAGATATTTCACTCAGCATAATGTCCTCCAGGGTCACGCATTTGGAATAATATTGCATGAGTTCCTTGTTTTTCAATGCAGCGTAGTATTCCATTGTGTGAATATACTACAGCTTCTCTATCCAATTGCTTATTGATGGGCACTTAGGTTGTTTCCAACTCCTTGCTATTGTGAACAAAGTCACAATAAACATTGAAAAATGGGCACAGGATATGAACAAACACTTTACCAAAGAAGACATTCAGATGGCCAAAAAACACATGAAGAAATGTTCAAAATCCCTAGCTCTAAGAGTAATGCAAGTCAAAATAACTGTGAACTATCATCTCACCTCAGTAAGAATAGCAAAATTTAAAAGAACAGCAAACAACAAATGCTGGCAAGATTGGGGAGAAACTGGTACCCTGATTCACTGTTGGTGGGCGTGTAAAATGGTGCAGCCACTATGGAAGACTGTATGATGCTTTCTCAAAAAGCTGCAAATAGAAATACCATTTGTCCCAGCAATTCCTCTACTAGGAATATACCCAAAGAAACCACAACTGCCACCCAGGCAGATATATACAAATACTTTTTCTAAAAGACACAGAAGACTTTACACATGGATTTTACCCAATGAGCTGCATATGAATCAAGTTGATTACATTTGTGGAAGAAATCATTGGAGAAGCTCAATATTAGCAGTCAAAATTAGGCTAGTGGCAGACTATGGGTCAGATCATTAGTTACTCACATGCAAGTTCAAGTTGAGGCCAAAGAAGATTAAAATATGTCCGTAGTAACCAAAATATGATCTTGAGTCAATTCGATTGGAATCTCATGATCATGTTAAGAATAGGTTTGAGGAATTGAACACCAGTGGTCGAAGACCAAATGAGTTGTGGGATGATATCAAGGCTATCATCCATGAAGAAAGCAAAAGGTCATTGTATAAACAGAGGAGAAAGAAAAAACTGAAATGGATGTCAGAAGAGACACTAAAGATTGCACTGGAATGCCAGGAAGCCAAATCTAAAGGAAAACGTCTCAAAGTTGAAGAGCTGAACAGATGGTTTCAGAAGGCAGCTCGCAAAGACAAGGCAAAGTATTATAATGGAATGTGAAGAGAGTGGAATTGGAGAATAAAAAGGGAAGAACTAGTTTTGCATTTCTAAAGCTGAAGAAACTGAAAAACAAATTTAGGCCTCATGTCACAATGTTGAAAGATGCTATCAGCAATGTATTGAATGACCCAGAAAGCATCAGAAGAATATGGAGGGAATACACAGAGTCACTCTACCAGAAAGAATAGATTAACACTGAAAAATTTCAGGAAGTACCATATGAACAGGAGCCAATGAAAGAGGAAGTGGAAGCTGCCTTGAAGGCATTGGCAAAAAAATAAGGCCCCAGGAATCGCAGGGATACCAATTGACTTATTTCAATTAACAGATGAAGTCTTGGATGCACTCACCAGTCTATGCCAGGAAGTTTGGAGGACAGCTGTCTGGCCAACAGATTGGAAGAGGTCTATATTTGTTCCTATTCCCAAGAAGTGTGATCCAACTGAGCGTGGTAATTATTGAACAATATCATTGATAGCACATGCTAGCAAAATACTGCTGAATATCATTCAAAAATGGGTGGAACAGTATATGGATAAGGAATTGCCAGAAGTTCAGGTGGGATTTAGAAGAGGCTGTGGCACCAGGAAAATAATTGCTGATGTCAGGTGGACCTTGGTTGAAAGGAATACCAGAAGAATATTGTTGACTATGCACAGAAATTTGTCTGAGTGAATCATGAAAAGTTGTGGCTGAAATTGAGGAGAATGAGAATGCCAGAGCACTTAATTATGCTCATGAGGAACCTATACCTAGACAAGGAGGCTGTTGTGCAAAAGGAGCAGAGGGGTACTGCATGGTTTAGAATTTTGAAGGAAGTACATCTGGGACGTATTCTGTCTCACTACCTGTTCAATCTATATGCTGAGCAAATTATCTGAGATGCTGGACTCTATACAGAGTAGGGTGGTATCAGGATTATAGGGAGACTCAGCAATGACCTACGTTATGCAGATGACACAACCTTGCTTGCTGAAAGTGAGGAGGATTTGGAGAACTTTTTTTTAACAGAAGATCAAGGAATACAGTAAGGATTGCATCTCAGTACCAAGAAAACACAGATTCTTACCATTAGTGTCAAGATGGATGGAGAGGAGATTGAAACTGTAAACAGCTTCATCTTGTTTGGAACCACAACTAACACCTTGGTATGAGCAGTAAGGAAATAAGGAAACACATTGCAATGGGAAAATCTGCACTTAGGAACCTTTCGAAATGAGGAGTAGTGATGTCAGTTTGAGGACAAAGGTCCATCTGACTCAGGACATGGTCTTTTCAATTACTAGCTATGCATCCAAGACCTGGACAATGAATAAGGATGATAGAAAAAGAATTGATACCTTTGAGCTGTAGTGTTGAAGAAGAGCACTGACCATTCCATGGACAGCAAACAAAATAAATAGATATGTCTTGGATGAAGGGTGAAGCCGGAGTGCTCTTTGGAGGCAAGATTGATGAGGCTTCGCCTAACATACATTGAACATATTGCTAGGAAGTGCTATTCCTGGGAGAGGGACATGATGCTAGGAAGGGTGAAGGGTCGGCAAAGGAGAGGAAGACCCTCAACCATGTGGATCGACATGGTGACTGCTACAATAGGCCCTTGTGTTTCAGAATGTGTGAGGATGGCGCAGGACAGGACTGGTTTCAGATCTTTTGTTCATAGGGTCACCATGAGTCATCCTCAACTCCATGGCATGTAACAACAACAACAACAAAATCACATGGGAGATTGCCCATCCTTCTGCGGAGCAGCTACTGGATTTGGAACCACATGCTTTTAGGATTGCAGAGCATCTTCTTACTACAAACATATTTATATATTCTTCATAATTGCATAATACATAAATTGAGATATCAATTTAATTCAGCTATTTATTGTGAGGTATTTTGGCCATTTTAAAAGAGTAATGTGAATCCTTTTCTTTCATCTATTAAAGGAAAATTGAGGCACTTCATAAAATATACAGAAGTCAAACTCACTACGGTTGAGTCAATTCTGACTCACAGGAATCCTCCACTGGATTTCAAGGCTGTAACTCTTAAAGGGCGTCCCAGCTTTCTCCCAAAGAGCCTCTGGTGGATGTGAACTGCCAGAGCCTCACTTTTTCTTGGTTTGCAGCACAACTTGAAACAGACCCTTCCACCAGAGGCCTTTGAAATACATAAAAGTAATGAAAGATTAGTATTTCTTTATGTTCTTAGAGGCAATCATGGAAAAGGACTGAGCTTCAGTTAAACTTTGGGTCCCTGGGGGGAAAATTTACATCATTATTGGTTCCTGTTATAATATAAATATTTTCCTAACATACTGTAGACCCTCCCTCATCTTTTAGTGCCATGAACAATTCTGGTTTGTATAACAGACCTGTCTTCTCCTTTCCTTAATTTCTGATCTTATATACCTTACCTTTTAGGAATAGAGTACTAGTTGCCAGGGAGTTGATTCTGACTCACGGAACTTTCTGTACAACAGAACAAAAGATTGTCTGGTACTGGGCCACCTTCATGATCACCAGCATGATTTAGTGCCTTATAGAGACACAGTCCTAATCTGTCTCACAAGGATTTCTCTCACCTCAAACATTGTGCCCTCCTTCAGTGATTGAGCCCTCTGAATAATGTACCCAAAGTAAGGATATCACATACTATTCTCATTGGCTAATTTTCAGAAGTTGATTGCCAGGCCCTTCTCCTTAGTTTGAAAGCTCCAATGAAACATCTAACCATGGTGATTCTGAGGATTTTGGAAATATGAGTATTTGTCTTTCAATTTACCCAGTATACTATATGAGGGAGATTGATCATGTCTTCAGAAAATGAAATGGAATTCAGTACGTGTCAGTGGTGTATCCTGAGGATCAAACTTCCTGAGGATCAAACTTCCTGCTTCATCTTCCAAATTACTATTTTGAGTGATTCTATATAAATGATCTAAGTTGCCTCTTCAGCCTCACCATTACTAGAGATCTTACCCTCTATATACTCAATGATCCCTGCTACTTGTTGTTGTTGTTATGCGCCGTTGAATCACTTATGACTCATAGCGACCCTATGTACAACAGCCCTAAACTCTGCTCTGTCCTGTGCCAATCGCACTGTCTCCGATACACCCATCCTGATTACCCCAGTCACTGAATCGATCCACCTCATAGAGGGCCTTCCTCTCCTGCGCTGTCCCTCCACCCTACCAAGCATGATGTCCTTCTCCAAAGAATGGTCCCTCCTTACAACATGTCCAAAGTATGTCAGACAAAGCCTCAGGATCCTCGCCTCCAAGGAGCAGCCTGGTTTAACCCTTTCGGGATGAATCATTCCCTACTACTAACATACATAAAAGTTGTTTCCAGTTTTTGCTTATGATTGATTAATGCTAGAATAAATTCCCCCACCCTCACCCTCCACAATGTTTAGGAGCTCTGCTGGCCTGGTGGTAAGGAGTTGTGCTGTCAACCCAGGGATAGGTGGTTCAAAGTCACTGCTTCCACCTCTGAAAACCCACTGGAGAGTCAGCTAGGATTGGCTCCTATTTGATGACACATTGCAACAGTATGCTGTTTATGTTGAATTTTATTTTGAGATAAATTGGTAGGAGTAGTGGTATCTTTTTATTCTTGATAAATATTGTAAAATTATTTTGCTTTCAATATTATAAATTCTGCAAAAGCAAGGAAATTGTCTAATATATGTTCATATTCCTATTATCTAGCAAAGACCTTAAAGAGTGTGAATGATGTGCTTGATTGCTAACAGAAAACTGTGGTTCAAATCTAGTTGCCGCTCCTTGGGCTCTGGCTATCAGTTCCCTTGAACTTTATGGAGCCTAAGAAACTTTATGAGGCAGTTCTATTCTGTTCAGTGTAGTTACTACAATTTGGAATTAACTTGACAGCACACAACAACAACAGAAAAGAATTTGAACATAATAAATGTTTGTTAAAATATCAGATTGAACCAAAGAAAACTAGAACATGAGAAGAATTTTTAAAATTCTGTGTTTCCCTTAACAGTGGGAGTGACTTGGTACTTATATATTCAACTCCTCTTTTATTCTTGCTTACATTCGTTGGCATATGACTGAATTTAAGGGTGTGGTGATCTCTGGTTTTGGAAAATGAGTTGTGAAACACAAGAAGGTGAGGAAAAATGCTGGGGGAAGTAACCTCTGAAGAAACCGTGCTTTAGTTGATCCTAGGACTCAGAAGACTTCCAGTCAACCCATCATTGCCTTGACAACAGGAACTGTCCCTGATTTTGTTCTTTTTCCCCCCTTATAATAAAGCATATTGGCACAGATCAGAGAATTAGTAGATGAAGGTCAGATTGAGACAAGTAGCCAAAAAACTAATTTCTCGCCTGGTGTCTTTATCTCTTTCACACTTCTAGTAGAAGAAGAATGTGGGAAGTTAAGGAGAAGATAAATGAAAAGCCAGAAATGATAATTTCTGGTATAAATAGGTGTCATAGACTCACGCAGAACCATCTATCTTATGCCCAGTAGAAAGCAGGTAGGAATGTCAGAGGGGAAATGAATAATTTACATGAGTGATAGTAAAATTAAAATTGGAATCCTCTAAGACTTTTGGGAAGCTCCTGCAATATTTTGTGGCTTTGTTTTTGGATCTGAAAATGTTAGATTAACACAGAAAGTAAAGAAATGAAGTATTAGGTAATGTAATGATTTGGAAAAGAAAATATTTCTTTTTAAACAACAACACCTTTTTCACCTCCATCTTGCCTTCCTAAAAGACACTGCCTTATTGAAGTAAGATTTTAATAAGCTTTCTGCAAAAGAAAAGCTGGCCAACACCCCGAGGCTTGCAAAATACAGAAAGGTAGGGGAAAGCAGAGGTAATGGGGGCTGAAGAAAGGGGAAAGAGAGAAAGGGAAAATCCAGTGGTAGTGAAGTTGAAGAAGGAATTTAGATAAGCAACCCACCCAGCCTGCTGCCCACATCTTTCCTCCAATTGAATCGCTGACCATTGGATGTACAGCTTAACTTTTTAACCCTGACACTACCACTATTCCACTAGAAAAACAATAACAGACTAACTGAAATTAGAAGTGAGTCAAGGGTGTGGCAGAAAGCTTCCCAGCACAGCAACAGGAACTGATTAACTGAGATTTAATAAGTCATGATCTACGGACAGACGGACGGAGGACTAGTGGTACAGTGCTTAAGGGCTTAACTACTAACCAGATGGTCCTCTGTTTGGACCCAATAGTCACTTAATAGATGAAAGAGAAAACAGTCTGCTGACATAAAGATTACAGTCTTGGAATGTTCCACTCTGTGTGGTCGGGTGTTTTCCATGAGTTGGAGTCAATTTAGCAGCAATGATTTTGATTTGCTTGTGGGTATGGTGTAGTTGCAGTGTAAATTATCTCCCTATCATTCTTTGAAGTCTGGTGGCATGGAGAGTTGTGCTGCTATCTCAAAGGAAGCTTGAGCCCACCAGCAGCTTGAAAGATAGCTCAAAAGAAAGATGTGTGATTTATAGCCTTGGAGACTCAATGGAGGGTCAGCTATGACTTGATTCCTATTTGATGGCAGTGAGTTTCAAGTTATTGGTATTTCTTTTTCAAATTGCTGCAGCAAATACATCAGCAGAAAACTAGCAGAAATTTAAACTGGATTCACAAGAGGCTGTGGACAAAGGATATTCCAGAAAAGCGCTTATATATACTTTATTGACCATGAAAAGGCTTCAGTTGATGAATCATAATTATGGATAGCATTGAGAAGAATGGAAATTCCAGCCCTTAGTCTGTGCTCCTGTGCAACCTGTACATAGGCCAAAAAGCAAACATTAGAACAGAACAAGGGAACATTGCACAGTCTAAAATCAGGAAAAGTCACGGTTGTATCTATTCTCGCATATCTATTCAATCTATATGCTGAGCAAATAATTTGAGAAGCTGGGCTATATAAATAAGAATGTAACATTACAAATGTTAGAAAATTCACCAACAACCTAAGTTGTACAGATGGCACAAACTTGCATGAAGAAGACTTGAAGAATTTACTGGGGAAAAAAATCACAAATTACAACTTTACATATGGATTACAACACAAGAAAACAAAAATCCTCAAAAATGGACCAATCAACATCATAATAGGTAGATGTCTAAAGAGGAGCAAGCAGGACATGGAGGCACAGAGCCATGAGTGTCTTTCTGAAAGGTCCAGTGGGAGTAAACATACACAGCCCCTCATTGCCCTGGAGCAGAAAGCAAATAAAGAGCCCAGAGCCCAGCTCTGTGGTGCATGTAGAGACCCACTAACAGCAAGAGATTTGTTTATTAATCGCTAACTTACAGACTCACAATCACGGGGTAAACCACTCTTAGGTAAACTGATGATTTTTAGAGAAGGAAGTGGGGAAGGCAAAGAATATCTCATAATGCAAGTCCAGGCTTTAGCCAAACAGTTCTAAGGCACAATTCATCAGTAAATTCAGGCTCTGGTTTCAGGTCAGCAATTAGACCCAAATCATCCAGCAAGGTTTGCCTCAGGGTAGTTAAAACAAAATCATCAGTTTACCTAAGAGTGGTTATAGGTTAGCTTCTCTTTCAAACATCTGGCAAGAACAACCAAACTTTAAACTGTGGCTAACACACATGCAAGAAGTCTCAGGAGACACCTTGCCAATGTTTGTCCACAGCAATGCCACAATGTCTCCACCATCAGTCTTACTGCCACCAGCCTTGTTCGCCTCACGTCTTGCTGCTCAGTGTGGGAAGCACTTTTTCTCTTAGCCTAGTCACACAGCTGATGCTGATTTGGAAGACCATGTTCATTTGTAAGAGTATGTATCTTCAGCTAAGTTAGTTGGAGACCAGAAGGGGCTAAGTAATGGCAGAAACAAAAAGGCCAACTTTTAGGCCTACACTCAGTAAAGAAAGATGGAAGTTGTCAAGGAGGATTTAATTTTACTTGGTTTCACAGTCAAGCACCCCTATGGCAGAAGCAATCAAGAAATAAAATACTATGTTGCATTGGGAAAGTCTGCTACAGAGTACTAAAGAACTGTAAAGTCAGGTTAAGACTAAGGTGGACCTGATTCAAGCAATGATATTTTCCATTCCTTCATTTGTACATGAAAGTTGTACAATGAACAAGGAAAACTGCCAAAGAATTGATGCATTTGATTTTAGAGTGCTGACAAAGAGTACTGAATATGCCACGGACTGCCAAAAGAACAATCAGCTCTGTACTGGAGGAGGGGCAATCAGAGTACTCCTTATAGGAGAGGATGGTAAGACTTCTCTCACATACTTTGGTCATGTCGTCAGAAGGGGCCAGTCCTTAGGAAGATGCTTATTTAAGGAAAGTAGAGGGTCAATGAAAGAGAGGAAGACCCTCAACAAAAGTAATTGACATGGTGGCTACACTGGGCAGAGATCATGGGGATGGTCTCAAAAAAAAAAAAAAAAAGGCAAAGTTTAGCATGATTTCTGTGAATCTTACTTAAGTCAATTTGTTGGTGCCTACAAAAACACTGCTAATAAATTAATACATTCTCACCAAGTTCACAAAACCTTTTACTGTTAGTGGGTTTATTATGGTGATTACAAAAGGGATTATGTATATATAAGATTTACCCATATATAAGATCTATCGATATATAAGATCAATCTATCTATCTACTCATACACACACACACACATCCTTATTCGGTTACGATTGGCACAAGCCTCATGCACAAGTTAAACAGGAAGCATTGTAACCTGTGGTTTTTGTTAGGTGCCATCAAGTTGAGTATAACCCATCATGACCCTATGAACAACAGATCTGAACCCTGTCCCATTCTGTGCCTCCGTCACAATCTTTGACACACTTGAGCTCATTGCTGTTGTCATTGTACCAATCCATCTGGTTGAGGGTTACTTTGCTGACCCTCCACCTTTCCACACATGATGTTCTTCTCTAGGAAACAGTCTCTCGAGCAACACATCCAAAGTATGTGAGATACAGCTCTATTATCTTTGCCTCTAATGAGCACTCTGGCTGCACCTTTCCAAGACATATCTGTTTGTTCTTTGGTAGTCTGTGGGATAATCAGTACTTTTTTCCAACACCACCGCTCAAATATATCAATTCTTCTTCTGTCATCTTTATTTATTTATTGTCCAAATCTCAGATGCATAGAAAGTAAGTGAAAAGACCATGGCATAAGTGAGGCATACCTATAGTCCTCAAACTAGCATCATTGCTCTTCAGTAATTTGGAAAGGCCCCTGGCTACAGACTTTCCCTGTGCAATATGTCTCCTGATCTCTTAGCATAGCATCTGGGTATTGATTGTGGATCCAAATAAGATGAAGTCATTGATAGTTTCAATCTTTTCTCCATCTATCATGATGTTGCCTTTTGGGCTAGTAATGAAATTTTTTTCCTCGATTTAGAGATGCAATCCATATTGAAGGCTGTAGTCTTCGATCTTCTGTAGTAAGTGCTTCAAATCCTCCTCATTTTCAGTAAGCAAGATTGTGTTATATGCATAATATAGGTTCTTGATAAGTCTTCTGATCAAGATGCCACATTTTTTAATATAGCCTAGCTTTTCAAATAATTTGCTCAGAATACAGATTGAACAGGTATGGTGAAAGGATACAACCCTGACACACACCTTTCCTAATTTTAAACCATATAGTGTCCCATGGACTGCCAAACTCCAATTCTCCAGATATGTTCTAGAACAGGAGCAGCCAGAGAGCTCCTTGGAGGGAAGAATGATGAAGCTTCATCTTTCATACTTTGGCCATGTACCTATAAGAGGCTATTCCTTGGGAAGGGACATCATAGTTGGAAAGATGGAGGGTCCGCAAAGGAGAGGATGACCTCCAATGAGATGGATTGACCTTGTGACATCAGCAATGGTCTCTTGTGTCTCAGAGTTTATAAGGATGGCACAGGATAGGGCAGGTTTCAGGATGGTTGCTTATAGGACCACTATGAGTCATACTCAACAACAACAACAACAGTAGTGCTTCCTGGTTCTGTTTGCACAACAGCTTCTTGTTATACATACATGTTTCACATGAACACAATTAAGTGTACTGAAATTCTTGTTCTCAATGTTAGCCATGACTTGTTGTGATCCACACAGTCAAATGCCTTTGCATAGTCAATAAAGCACATTTTTCTGGCATTCTTTGCTTTCAGCAGGATCCATCCCTGATGATGTCCCTGGTGTCACGGCCTCTTCTAAACTCAGCTTCCACTTGTGGCAGTCTGTGTACTCTTCTAGCCATTTTTAAGTGATCTTCAGCAATATTTGCTCACCTGTGATATTAATGATATTCTATAATTTTCACATTCTGTAGGATTACCTTTCTTGGCAATGGAAATAAATATGAACCTCTTCCAGTGAGCTGACCAGGTAGATTGCCCTCCAAATTTCAAAGCAGCATCTGTTAGTTGAAACATGTGAATTGGTATCCCATAGATTCCTGGGACATTAGTCCAGAAGTCAGCCTTTTCAACAACAACACCCTTACTTGCTGGGCTTCTTATTTTACAGCAGCATCTTTAACCTGTTGTTGTTTCTGTTAGTTGCCATTGAGTTGAATAGGACTCATAGTGACCTTATGAACAACAGAACTCTAACCTGTACAAGTGCTTAATAAAGGGAGTCCTAACATTCTGCTAACCAAAGGGCTAGAGGTGTAAGTCTACCCATAGGCACTTTAAAAGAAGGCTGGTGACCTGCTTCTTAAAAATCATCCACTGAAAACACTTTGGGCCACAGTTTCTACTCTGACCCACTGTACTGCCTCATTGAGTCAATTCTAACTTGTAGCAACCCTCAATCAGGTTTTTAAGGCTGTAATTCTGAGAGCTGGCCAATTTAAAAAAGGATTACAGAAGAAGAATTGAAGAAGACCTAAGAAGCCTTTAAGCTGTGTTGTTGGAGGAGAGTACTGAATATCCATGCACTGCCAAAAGAACAAATATATCTTGAAGAAAGTGCAGTCAGAGTGCTCCTTGGTAAGAATTATGAAGCTCCGTCTCACATTATTTGGGCATGTTATTAGGAAAGTCTATTCCTTGGAAAGGAGCTTGGGTGACATAGAAGTAAAGAGTTGCACTGGGAACCCAAAGGTGGGCAGTTCAAAATCACCAGGTGCTACTCAAAACCACCAGGTGCTACTCAGTGAAAGACAGGTAATCTCCTACCATGTACTTAACGACCTCTGAAAACCCATTGAAGGGTTGGTCCTGACTCCATAGTACACAACAACAACTTCTTGGAAAGGGATATTATACTTGGAAAGATAGTAAGCAAAAGAGAGGACAAACTGCTGAGGACAATCCACTGAGGTGGATTGATACAGGGACTACAGCAATAGGCTCAGGTATGTCAGAGATGATGAGGATGGCACAGGCTAGGACAGAGTTCAGATATGTTGTTCATAGTGTTGCTATGAGTAATTCTCGACTCAACAACACCTAACAGCAGCAGTAAAAGACTATGAAAGGAAGCCCTTTGTCCCTAAAAGCTCCTGGTAGATTAGAATCTCTGACTTTTGGTTAACAGCCCAACACACTACGTACTATGCCAGGGTTCCTTAAAGCATGCTGTGTTAATATTCTGTCAAGCTGGAACTAACTCCAGTTTCTTTTCAGAGGATGTAAGTTGCACAGGAGGAGATTGCCTATCTGGTGGATTTGAACTCTCTTTTGGGGTACCAGTGCGATTCCTTATGTAGGAAGTCACCAGAGTTCCTTTAAGGCATAAATAACTTTAATAAAGGCAAATTGCTATTGTTAGTCTCCTTTGAGTCAACTCTGGTTCATTGAAAGCCTCTATGTGCAGAGTAGAACTGTGTTCCATGAGTTTTGCAAGACTAAACTTCCAGAAACACATCTCCTGGTCTGTCTTCCAAGAAGCCTCTGGGTGAGTTTGAACTGCCAACCTTTCAGCTAGCACTTGTGTGTTGAGCTCTTTGCAGCACCAAGTGACCAGAAATAGAGATACTCAAAGTGTTTGAAGTAATATCTCCGACCAGGAGAGTGGCATGGAGGTCAATGGGTAGATTCTCAACATCTGTCCACAGGCCTCTGTCAGGGACAGAGTCCTGGTTGATAAGACTCAAGAATATGAAAATTTCTGAGTCTTAAGTTTGAGGTACCTATTAGTACTAAAAGCTTCAGAGATAACTTTTTATCAATTGTTTATACTATTGTATCTTGTATATTCCTCCCAGTCAACACAAGAATTACTCATAATAAAAAGAAATAATTGAAATAACAAGAAAAATTTTTTGAGATAAAGAAAACTATTTTGAGAGAGAAAGGTGAAGGTACCTGTATGTTGGAATATAGCCACTTCCTTGTTGTCGAAAATTCTTATAAGTGATGCACTGTTAATGGATCAGAATAAATTCTGATGGTGAGAGTGACTCACCAAAGGGATGATGGGAAATTGGGTAACACACAGCAACAGCTTTTGGGTAATAGGTCACTTTATATCTTCTGGCTTACCGCTCCTCTTCTTTTCCCTTTGCTCCTAGAATTTCATCTGATCATCCCTTTTCTGTTTAATTGCATCAAGGAAAGTTGGGTTCAACCCTGATATTACAAAGCCTCTTACAGGAAGCAATCCTATGAATCAGATACTGTGGTGACCTCATCGCTAGTCCAGGCCTACCACCATTGGCAGTCCAACAAGCCATTCAGGTTTCTTTTTAGAAAAAGTTGCTAGTGCTAATTATTTGCAGCTGTTGGTCAGCTCTCTGTGACAATCTGAGGGGCTGACCCCAGGCATCTGGTAGAGCAATCTATATGTGTGTGTGTGTGTGTGTGTGTGTGTGTGTGTGTGTGTGTGTGTGTGTATAGGATCGTTGGCTTAGTCTTGTAAAAACCAAGAGCAGAGAAACTATGAAAATGATTGGGGGGAGGGACTCCTAAGTGAAATATCAGAAGAATCTAAGTAGGAAATTCTATTTTGCCTAAACACAGCAAATTCCAGAACTTTTTAGGTTTAGAGAAGAAACACCAGCAGAAAATTGTAGTATGTAATAAAAAGTAATGATTGTAGAAGGAAAGGAAGAAATGAATCACCTTTCTGAGACTTGGATCTGGGATAGTAATTGGTCTCTTGGGTGATAGGTTCAGGGGTGCGGTCTTCTCAACTCTTTTAATCATCCAAGAACAGTTAAAAACCAACTCAACCCATTACTGTCTAGTTGATTCTGACTCACCACTACCCTATCGGACAAAGTAAAACTCGCCAAGGAGTTCTACTGGCACAATGGTTAATATCTCTCAGCTGCCAACCAAGTGATTGATGGTTCAAACCCACAAACTACTGTATGGAAGAAAGATGTGGCAATCAGCTTCTGTGAAGATTACAGCCTAGGGAAACTCATGGGACAGTTTTACTATATCTTGTCAAACTTAACTCCTTGCCACTGAGGCCAACCAATTCATAGCTGACCCTCCAGTGGTAATTCAAAGGCTGTGAATCAAACTAGAGGAGATGTCACATATTTATCCTATGGAGAAGCTGATAGATTTGAACCACCTGCCATTGGTTTGGCAGCACAGGTCCTTATCCACGAGGCCACCTGAGCATCTGTGTTGTTTTTATGTGCCACTGAGTCCAGCATGACTGATAGCCACCCCATGAATAACAAATCTGAACAGGTTGACCTGTGACATCCTCATCATTTCTGACATATCTGAACCCATTGCTGCAGTCACTATGTGAATCCATCTCACTGAGGGTCTTCCCTTCTTTCACTGACCCTCCACCTTTCCAAGTGTTAGATCTGTATCCAAGGAATACTATCTCCTAGCAACATGCCAAAAGGATGTGGGATGAAGCTTTCCCATCCTTGCCTATATCTTCTCCAAGGCATATCTATTTGTTCTTTTGGCTGTCCGTGGGATATTCAAAGCTTTTCGCCAACACAACAGTTCAAAGACACCAATTTCTCTTATCATTCATTCTCTAGCTCTCATTCAGAATAAATTAGATAGAAAAGGGCTTGGCTTTGGTTGATCTTTACAGCTGTAAACTGCTATATATTTCTTCCACAGAGAAGCTGGTGTGTTCAAACTGCAGCTCTTTGGACTGATAGTTGTGTTCTTGAGGGTACAGCATAAACCCCATTTTGTGTGTCCAGCACCCACCTAGAGCACGACTCAAACCCAACCTTGAAAAGAATTCACTAATTCCAGAGGCAGAAGTGGGCCATAAAAATTCTTAGCTTAAGAAGCAGTCAGTTAAAGGTAGAACAAACACAGATGTGCTGGGAGGCCTTATCGGGTAGCGTCTTATCTGTCCTTGCTGAGTTTAGAATTAACTCGTTTAATCTGCCATATGTAACTCAAAGCAGGGATGAACGTGACACTGGAAGAAGCGTATAGGGGACATGGAAAGGGCAAAGGTGGGCAGAGTAGCTGCCTAAGCACCAGTCAATCAAAAGCCGACCTACATGACTGATCCTCTTGCCCACCAACCATGTTCCAAGTGACCCTGCCCTGTACCGAAGTACCTAGAAAGACCTTAAAAATGGTCAGGCATAAGGGAGCTCCGGTGGCCTAGTGGTAAGAAGCTGCACTGCAATCCTAGAAGTATGTGGCTCAAATCCACCAGATGCTGTGCTGGAGAAGGAAGGGCAATCTCCTCCACTACCAGTTAGATCTGATTTGATGGTACACACACAAGAAATAAAAATAAAATAAAAATTTTAAAAAGTGGTCAGGCATGTGGAATCAGGCTTCTTCCTTGCCATCTTTCCACCAAGGGAGGGAACCTCTGCATGCAGAAAACTATTCTTTACAATAAAGCACTTTTTATTAATTACATACATGGGTAATGGTCCTTTGGGGGGGCACTTTGTGGACCTAACATTCTTACCCACTGTGCCTGCAGACATCTTAAGTGCAACTACTGTAAAGTTGGTTCTGACTCACAGGGGCCTTTATAGGATTGAGGAGAACTGCCCCACAGGCTTTCATGGTTATAAATCTACATGGGAGCAGACTGTCACATTGTTCTCACACAGAGCAACTAATGGATCCAAACTGCCAACCTTGAGGTTAGAAATCCAATGCTTAGCCTATAGCAGCACTAGGCTCCTTCATAGGCCATTGTCCATGTAATAAAAAGTAATGTAATGAACTTTCAGGGAAAAATGTAAATTTTGGGATACAATTTGCTAATTACCCCAGTCTTAGGGACAATGTGCTGACATACCCACATCTTAAGCTCACTGACATAGAGCTGGAGAAGAATGTCCTCTACCGCCTATCAGTTGTGTCTTGGATTACTCTCATATCTCGTCGTGCTACTTTTGCACCTAACATTTTTTCACATTAACAGATCTGCTTCTCTGTTCAGAGTCCTGCTGAAGCTCTAACTACTTCCCTTGATCCCATGTTCATCTTTAAAATCTAGTTGTTGCTGAGTTAATTTCGACCCATGTTTGTCAGAGCAGAACTGTGCTCCAAGGGAGTTTCAATGGCTGATTTTCAGAAATAGATTGCCAAGTCTTTCTTCCAAAGTACCTCTGGTAGATTTAAACCTCTAAAATCCCCTCCTGATTATATGTCCCAAGTGTATGCAAGATAAACTCTCACCATCTTTGCTTCTAAGCAGCATCCTATATTTACTTTTCCAAGACAGATGTGTTTGTTCTTTTGGCAGCTCATGGTATATTCAACATTTTTTGCCAACCCCACAGGAGGGGCTTGTCCCTGGAGAAGGAGATCATACTTGGCAATGTTGTTGTTATGTGCCATCGAGTTGCTTGTGACTCATAGTGACCCCATGTACAACAGCCCTAAACCCTGCTCTATCATGTACCAATTGCACTGCCTCTGACACACCCATCCCAATTACCCCAGTCACTGAATCAATCCACCTCATATATGGTCTTCCCCTCTTGCACCGTCCCTCCACCCTCCCAAGCATGATGTCTCTCTCCAAGGACCTGTCTCTTGCAACATGTCCAATGTATATCAGACAGAGCCCCAGAATTCTTGCCTCCAAGGAGCAGCCTGGTTTAACCCTCTCCAGGATGAATCTGTTTGTTTTCTTGGCAGTCCATGGTACATTCAGTACTCTTCTCTAGCACCACAGCTCAAAGGCATCAGTTCTCCTTCTGTCCTTCCTAGTTATTGTCCAACTCTCTGATGCATAAAAAGTGATTGTAAAGACCATGGCCTTTATCAAACGCACCTTAGTCTCCAGAGTGAAACTATTGATCTTCAGTACTTTGGAGAGGTCCCTAACAGCAGACTTTCCCATTGCAATACATTTTTTAATTTATATTATTTTAATTTATAATAGTAGTCTATGAAACATTTTATTAAGAGTCTGATTTTCTTCTCAAAAGAAGTAACTAATTATGTCTGACCACAAACGTACTGCCCAATTTGAGACTGGGATTGTTTTTTCCCATCACATGTAACCTAAATGTTGTTTGTATCTTCCTTTGTTTTGTTGTAAAACATAAAGCTCCAATAAAAACAGAGAAAACTACAAGGACTGCAAAATATTTTAAGAATGCATGGAGCTGTAATTGCAATATCACCCTTTACCATGGATATTTTCTCCGAGTGAATTTGATAAACTTGGCCTTACACTTTAATTTTAAACCCTAGGAGAAGATTCAGGTTGAGCTTCTAACCATTGCAGTAGTATTTTGAGAATTCGGAGAAGTCTTAAGTAGACTATTGGCTACTAGGACTTTTGCATACTATAATCATAAAATAGGTAACAGGACTGTTAAGTTTGGAAGCACATCCACATAGAATAGAATATAAATTATTATTGTTGTTAAATGCACTCCAGTTTATTTTGGCTCATAGTAATCACATGTGTTGTCATAGAACTGCTTCATAGGAATTTTTAGGTTTGATTGACACAGTGACTGAAGCAGTAGACTAAGTATGTCAGAGATGATGAAGATGGCATAGGATAGGACAGGGTTTAGATCCATTGTTCATAGGCTTGTAGGTTGTACTCAACAGCACCTAACAACAACAACAATCTTTGTAAGAGTAGATAAGTCTATCTTTTATTCTATGGAGTTATTGAGTGGGTTAGAATTGCTAGCCTTTTCATTCATACCTAAACACTTAACACTTCTACTACTGGGACACCTTATTTATATGCAAATAATATGCGTAGTACTTAATGTATTGATGTAGCTCATAAAAAAGAGAGGAAACAATACAATGCATAGATGAGGTAATGTTGATATGTGCATGCCATCAAGTCAATTATAACTCATAGTAACCCTATGCACAGTAGCTCTAAACTTTGCCTTATCCTGACCCAACTTCACCATCTCCAATATACCTGACCCCATTGCCACAGTCACTGTGTTAATCCAGTTCATGCAGGGTCTTTCTATTCCATGCTGACCTCCACCCTTCCAAGCATGATGCCTTTCTCCAATTACTGTACTCTCCTGACAACATTCTGAAAGTATATGAACAGGAGATTCAAAGTCCTTGCCTACAAGGAACAAATTGATTTTACCCTCTCCACAGCACAACTCAATTGCATTGATTCTTCTTCTGTCATCCTTACACATTTTCCAGCTCTCTGATGAATAGCACGCAACTGAAAGATCTTGGTCCAGATCAGGTACACCTTAGCCTCTTTACTAACTTTGTTGCCTTTTAGCACTCTGGAGAGATCCATGACAGCAGACTTTCCCCATGCAATTCATCCTTTAATTCCCTGACAGCTGGTGCCAAGAATCTTTTCTCTGTCAATTAGCCCAGGGTATATATGTTTATATATATAATAATATTCATGTTATTCCACACAAGTTTTACATTATTTTGCTATAATTTGAACAAATATTTATATGCAAACTCACAATCTGAGAATCTATCATAACTTTTATATTCTTAGAAACTCAACTCATTGCTGTCAAGCCAGTTACGACTTAGCCCTCTTTCAGGTTTCCAAAGCTGTAGATTCCAGCAGGAGGAGATTGCTCATCGTTTTCCCGTGAAGCTGCTGATGTAGTCAAACCACTGGAGATGTGCTGCCTTTAAGTTAGCAGTACAAGTTGCTACAGACTATACCACAAAGCACCCTAGCTTCCTGGAAAGTGGCAGGTAATTAAAAAAAAAATCCAAATTCTCTGTTATGAAGTAAGAAAAGACAGAAGAAATATTCAAAGTTTATAAGTGACACTAATTTTCTTTCCTGACCTTTTAAATTACTATGAACACTAAGTACTTTGTGAGAAAGTAAGTATATTAAAATGTTTCTGATAACAGCTTAACTCATGACAACCTTGAAAACATCCAGATGGCAATCAATCTCTTTGCTCTTAGAAATAATACTGCAGTGAGCATGAGTATGGTTATAATGACTCATCTTTTCCTAGAGTTCAGAGAATAAGCTAGTTTACTGAACTCAATTCCACTTTATTATTAAATTTACAATTATTTGTGTGTGTATGTAATATATTTAAAAGGTTTCTTAAAGCCAGAACGATTTCAAAAGGTAGACTCAGAGAACTATCATCTTCCTCATCTTACCTCCTTTCATCATTTTCACCACCATGTTTATACCCATTCCTTATAGGTAACCAGTCTTGTAATTGTGTGCTGTTGAACCAATTCCAATTTATAGAACCTTGTAACATAGAGTGAAATTGCCTCATAGAGTTTCCTAGGTTGTAATCCTCCAAGAGCCAGCTTCCAGATCTTTACTCCCACAAAGCAACTGATAAACCCCAATCCCAGATCTGGTTGAACAGCAAAGCTTTTAACAATTTTGACAGCAGGGCTCCTTTGTTATCAATGTCTGAGCTATCTTTCCAATATTTCTTTTTGCATAATGTTGTTGTTGTTATGTGCTGTCGAGTCGCTTGCGACTCATAGTGACCCTATGTACAACAGCCCTAAACTCTGCCTTGTCCTAAGCTAACTGCACCATCTCTGATACACCCGTCCTGATTACCCCGTCACTAAATCAATCCACCTCAAAGGGTCTTCCCCTCCTGCGCTGTCCTTCCACCCTCCCAAACATGATGTCGCTCTCCAAGGGATGGTCCCTCCTTACAACGTGTCCAAAGTACGTCAGACGAAGCCCCAGAATCCCTGCCTCCAAGGAGTAGCCTGGTTTAACCCCCTCCTGGATGAATTTTTTTGTTTTCTTGGCAGTCCATGGTACATTCAATACTCTTCTCCAGCAC
>NW_006400068.1:741614-747533 GCF_000299155.1 Elephantulus edwardii
ATGCGTATAGATATTAACCTGTCACTGACAATATTGTACTTCGAGAATATACACAGAAAAATACATACAATCCAATAGTTTATATGCGTACTATTTCCATGACATTAATTAAATTCTTAGAAGTGTGCTATCATTCTCGTACTCCTTTTCTGATTTAGTCCTCTCTCATTTTACATAAACTTACTGCTTCAAAGTTTCCTATCTAATTTCATGAATTTCAGTTGTTAATTTGATCACATATAGATCATTAAAAGAACATAATATTCAAGGCAAACATTCTTTCTTAGTTAAGTCTGTACTCTATGAGACTTTAATTCTGTTTTGTCTCTGTTGATAAACATTCTTCTATAGAGTTTTTCAGAGAGTGTTCAGTATTGTTAGCTGGTCAACATTCAATTCTACTCTCTTGGCAAAAGGAAGCAGCTGTTTATAGGGTTCATCAGTCATACATTCCATTTTCTCCCCATGCTCCTCTCCATCTTCTTCAATTATTTTGGGAAAATAGAATACAATTGTTGTGCCCTGGATGATCACTTTCAAACTTTTAAGACCCAGGTACTATACAACAAAATAGGTGTCAGATTAAAACACTAAATATGTTGTAAGGCCAATTAATTGAGCTGTCCCATTAAACTATTGTCCTACCCTGCCCCAGGCTAAGAAATAAATTTCTGTTAGACATTTGGTTGAATATAAGAAGCTAAAGCAGCTACTGTTTTTCTTGCTGTTATTTTTAGTATATCACATAACTTTTGCCAATTCAAATGCTTACAACTGTTCACTGACAGCAATTAATCAGCTGTGCACCTCTACACTTAAGCAATTTTCTTCATTTTCATAAACAGAAAAAAACATTCATTTTCTAAGTAAAGTGACATAATTATAAAAGTATTTCACTTTAAATGTTTTCTTTTCGAACAGATCTCTAAAGTCCAAAGAGGAAATCTGATGTTCAACCAAAAACGAAAAATGAAGAGAAGGAATATTCCACTTTGGGCTGCTTTCAACTCTTTTAAAATATTGCTAACGAAGTCCATGTGTGTTAGCTTCTGAGTCTTTGCAACTTGTTTCTGTTTGGACTCACATTATCTATGGAAAATAGCAGTCTACAATCATACTGTTCTACAAGGAAAAATTGCCAAGCCATCTGGGCTCCCTCTGGGGACCAGAGACATTTGCCATACCCCATTACAGGCCCATGTGCCCGCCATTAAGGCCAATAGCTGCTTCACAAGGCAAAAAAGAACAGAAATGGTCACTAAAAATAATTTTTACTCTTGCACTTGAAGGAAAACAGATTTTTGTCTTTGCATACTGAGATGCATATTCAGGAAAGCAACAAATTAAAGGAATGGTAGGACATCACTTTAGTCTTTCTGAGTACCTGTTCCTTCATCCTTTGCCTTTTATTGCAGATCTATTTAGAGCCTTAAATATGCAGCTAATGCCCATCATGACTCTCTAAAAATAGTGAACATTTATACAAAAGTGAAATACAAAATAGTATCAAACTGTATTTTGAAAATGAAACATTTTCACAGGCCAACTGGTTTCAAATGCATTGGAACCAGCTGAATTTCTACCATGCTCTCAAGTGATGCTGGTATACTGGTTAAGGGATCATACTCTGAGTACTAATGGAGCAGACATATGGTGCCTGAATTAGTTTAGATATTTCATGATCCCCCAAAAGGGACAAACTAAAAAACAGGTCCCATATAGCTGAAATTTTTGTTATTCTTAACCTTAATTTATTTCAGATGCCAAGCATCTGACAGTTGGACAATGAATAAAGATGGCAGAAGATGGATCTATCTGCGCCTTTGAGCTATGGTGTTGGAGAAGTCTATTGAACATCCCATGGACTGCCAAAAGAGCAAACAAGTGTGTCTGCAGGAAGTGCAACCAGGATCCTCTCTAGCAGCAAAGATGGTGAAGCTTCATCTCACATGCTTTGGACATGTTGTTAGAAGGGTGAGTTCTTTGAAAAGGCCATCATGTTTGGAAATGTGGAAGACCAGAGTAAGAAAGGAAGACAGACCTTCAGGGAAGTGAATTGACACAGTGACTATTACAATGGGACAGTGTATATCAGAGATGGTAAGGATGACAAAACATAGAGCAGCATTCAGATCTGTTGTTTGTAGGGTCACTATGAGTTGTACCCAGCTCTAGGGCACTTAAGAGCACTAAGCAATCTAGTTCACTAGCCTTGTTCTATTAAAGGACTGGTGTGCACAATATGGCAATAGTACTTCAGCTTTCATTAAGGGAAAAGTCTTCTTAAAGATGATGCTTAGGATTTTTGTATCTAAAAAATAAAAATTATGTAAGTGACTTTTGGTTAGTTGGCTGTCTGATTTGCTTGTTGATTTTTTTTAAAGGTAAAGTGAAGTATTAAGCAATTCAAGTATCTTTGTGGCCATGACTGAAAGTAGAGAGTGCTGTAAATAGTCCTAACCAACTTTGAGTACTATGAATTCTATGAGTTGAGTATCTAAGCTAGTTTGTAAACCAACTTCAGAGCACAAGGTTTCTGCGTGGTTCTATTTGCTGTTAGTTCTAAGAATACTTTCAGGTCAAGGAATATCATGCCTACGTTTTCTTAAACCTGAAACTGTTCTCCCTGGTTTGGGGGTATAATTTAACTTCTTACTTACTGCCATCAATTTGGGACCAATGCGTAGAGGACTCCAGCATATTTTAAGAGGCTGTGTATCACATGGAAGGAGACTGCCCATCTTTCTCTCACAAAGCCTCCGGGGTATTCAAAACTGATGTTCAATGTTTATTATTAAAGATCTTGTGGTTGTATAGTCCATAGCAAGTTGTGCTGCTAACCCAAAAATCTCAGAACCTCCAATGGTTCTTAACTCTTAAATACTTAACTCACAAGTACTTAGGTGTTGAATATTGAATCCACCAACAACTCCTTGTGAGAAAGATAAACAGTCTCATCCCATTACATTTACAACTTCGGTAATCCAATGGAGGTTTGCTATGAGTAAGAACTGACTCAGTGGAAATGCATTTTGTGCTTATTATTGTACTAGTAATGGCTATTAATAATTCCAGTGATAGATTTTAATCCTCTGGGGCACATGGATTTCAGAATTGAGAATTTCTGTCATTTTAAATGGCAATTTATATGTAACCTCATGCCAAAGCCCAGTACATTACTCCATAAATATATGTACTAATATTTATGTAAATAAATAAATAATATGGCAAAAATATGTTCAAATTTTCATACTAAGTGACAAAATAAAAGTAAATTAACAATTACATAATAGTGTGATAGTTAGGCTTTGCTACCAAGTTAGTTTAAATCAAGTTGTATTTTTCATGTTTATTTTTTGTGACAGTTTTATTTACATTTCATAAAATCTGCTCACATAAAGTGGTTTTTACTAAATTTTCCAAATTGTGTAACTATTCTTGTTGTTATGTAACGTCAAGTCTCCTGTGACTCATAGCAACCCTATGTACAACAGGTCTAAACTCTGCTCTATCCTGTGCCAATCTTATTGTCTCTGACACACCCACTCCTATTACCCTAGTCACTGAATCAATCCACCTCACCTTCTCCAGCACCACAGCTCAAAGGCATCAATTCTCCTCCCAACATCCCTAGTCATTGTCTAGCTCTCTGATGCATAGCAAGTGATTACAAAGGCTATGGCCTGTATCAGGCACACTTTAGTCTCCAGACTGACATCATTGCTTTTCAGTACTTCAGAGAAGTCTCTGACATCAGACTTTCCCAATAAAATATGTCTTTTAATTTACTAGTTGCTTTTGCCAAGAGTGTTGATTATGGAGCCAAGTAAATTGAAACTGTTTACAATCTCAATCTCTTCACCATCCATCACAATGCTGCCAATCGGTCCAGTGTGCAACTATTAGCACTATAAAATTTTTGGACATGTTCTTCACTACAAACATAACTAAATGAAAACTCCTACCCCTTACAATCACTCACCATTTCTCCCTTCCACCAACCCTTTACTCACTTACTCATTCAGTCACTCACTGCCACCGAGTTGGAATTGATTCAGCTAATTCTCCATTGTGTTTCTCTCTTACTGGCAATGCTAGCAATTACTCCTTTTTCTTTTATGGAACAGATGGATTTTAACTGTCTGTTTTGAGGTAGGCAGAATAACTCCTTACCCACTAGGTCACATTGGATTTCTGAGATTGTAAATCACATGGAAGGAGATTGTCAATCTTTCTCCTACGGAGCCACTAATAGACTTGATCTGTTAGAAAAGCTCAGTCTTTGGACTATTTGTGCAACTTTCTATCCTCCAGACTATCAGAGCTCACTCACTAGCCTTTCTTGTTTTGTTTTGTTTTTCCAACTGGAACCAACTCATAGTGGGTCCTTTAGCAAGTTTTCAGAGACAGTAAATCTGATGAGAGATTGCCTGTTTTTCTCCCTTAGTCGATCTGAATCCCATGCCTTTGGGCTGGAAGTGCAGCTCCTTGCCACTAGGCCACCAGAGCTCCTTCACTTGACCACCAGAGCTCACCAGCCCTTGACAGCCACTAGTAAACTTTCTTTCTCAATAGATTTGCCTGTTATTAACACTTCATATGATGGAACCATACAACATATGGCATACTTTTTCTCTCTCTTATTTCACTAATCCTTCCTCCTCAGCCCTTGGAATCTAAGGAATCAAATGTCAGCCAGTGGACAGCCTGTGGTATATACGTGTATAACTTAGACTAGAATTGCTGAGTGGTAACTCCATGTTCAACTTTTCTGAGGAATTTCAAAACTACTTCTGAAAGTGGCTACACAATTTTACACTCCATTTACCAATGTATCAGCATTCTAATTTCCCTTCATTCTTGCTAGTATTTGTTAATGTCAGTATTTTTTACTATAACCATTTTGTTGTTGTTGTTGTTGTTGTTGATATGTCTCATTGGTCCAGTACTGATGCATAGCTGACCTTCCAGCAGGCTTTAAGAAACATGTGTCTTTTGATTGCACATTTCAATAAAATGCTTGTCTGTCATATACTGTTCCAAAACTAAGCATCCAAATTAAGGCAGACTGGAAAGAAGGATTGGCCATCCACTTCCTAAATATACCAGGCCTTCAAAAATCCTATGTACAACAGAGCACATGAAGAGTAGAATAACAGATATGGCAGCTGAGGCTGAACACTCAAATTTGGATTCACAAAGAAGGAGGAACAGTTGTGAGGAGAAACTAATGATTGGAACATGTAATATGAGAAACATGAATGTAGGAAAAGCGGCATCATTAAGAAAGAAATGGAACACATAAATATTGACATATTAGGTGTTTCCCAAATAAGATTGATTGCCATAGGATATTTTTAATCAAATGATCATATGACATACTGTGCTGGAGATGAAAAGGTAAAGCAAATATGGGGTCATTTTCATGGTTAAAAAGGCCATTTCTAGATCCATCTTGAAATACAATGTTGCGAGTGACAACAATATCCATACACATACAAGGAATACCTGTTAATACTACTATTATTCAAAATTATACACCAATAACCAGAACCAAAGATGAGGAAATATATGATTTCTACCAGCTTTTGCAGTCAGAAATTGATCAAACATGCAACCAAATGCATTAGTAGTAATGGATGACTGGAATGCAAAATTTGGGAGCCAGGAAGAAGGATCAGTAGTTGGAAAACATGGATTTGGTGACAAAAAAGAGGCTGCTGATAGAATGATAGAATTCTATATAATGAATGATTTATTTATAGCAAATGCCTTTTATAAGAAACATGAATGCAGACTATATACACATGGATTTCACCTGATGGTATGCATAGGAATCAGATTGATTACATCTATGGAAGGTATCACTGGAGAAGTTCAGTATCAGCAGTGAAAACTAGGCAGGTACTGACTGAGGAA
>NW_006400068.1:747991-749608 GCF_000299155.1 Elephantulus edwardii
TTGTTTCTTGTAGTAATGTTTTGTAATTTTCTTGGAAAAGGTCCTTTGTACTTCTGGTTAAATTTATTCCCAAGTATTTAATCTTGTGATTAGCTATTGTCAAATGTATTGTTTCTCTTAGTTCTGGCTCTGTATTCTTTTTGTCACTGTAGAGAACTGACTTTTAAATATAAAGGTTCTCCATGAATCGGTCTGAAATGAATACATATCAAACTTGAAAATGCCTTTCTTCCTATCAAATCTATGTAGTTAAGTGTTTAATCTGAGTGTGTGAATTTTGAAACTGGGTTGTTAGCATGATTAAACAGGGATTGAACTGCTGGGGTTTGACTTAGACGATTTTGATGATTTTGTTGGAAAAAGAATGAAATTCTTTTGTCAAGGTTTAACTGCTTGTATAATAAAGTAGGCAATAGTCAGGTTTACTTAATTTATGCTGACTCTTTGTAAATCTTAATGTTTTAAGATGTTACCTTAACAAGAAAAGCAGACTGCAGCTCTGAGAGAACACTGGCTTAATCATCATTGATAGATGCTCTTGTTAAACAAGCCCTAGCAGTAAAGTAAAAAGAGCAAGGGCCACAGTGAGGAGCTCCATACCTGACCTTTACCAACTTCACAGGGGGAACTATTCCCACCCACAGCATCAGTAACACAAAGCCAATTCCCATGAGATCAGACACGTCCCCCATGATCCCATGCCTCCTTCTACTAATCTAAACCCCAGTCTTACTGCTTGGCTGGGTCCAAAATCTGATGTGACAGCTCACAGACTACACAGATCCATACTGGGGGAGTTAAAAGGTTAATAAGATTAATTCAGATTAATAACAAATTACAGTCAAGACAGTTCTCAAAATGTGCACACTGGCAACTCAGGCTCAAGCCTTGTGGATCTAAATGTTCACAAGTTCTCAGTTCTCAGTCCTGTCAATATTGGTCCGGGCTCCCAAAGTTCCATCTCACCTCAATTCTCCAGTTCAGCTGCTGTCCTGAAGCCTGTCATGCATTTCACCAGGTTAAGGATGGTGTCTGTTGCTGGCTGGGTGAAGAATTCCGTTTCTTTTGGTGGGGAAAATTTTCTCTTTGCAGTTAGAGCTCTTCAATTTATTGGTGAGACTAGCCAATCCTCATGTGGATTGCTGAGACTGGCCAATGCCTTAGCAACATCAAATAACGACTGTTCTTGTTGTTGTATACTGTCAAGTCAGAATCATCATAGCTGTTTCCCCTGCAGGTTTTCAGAGGCAGTTAATCATATGGGGAGAGACTGTCTATCCTTGTCCTGCAGAGCAGCTGGTGGCCTTGTACCATGTGCCTTTGAGATTGCAGCACAGCTTCTTACCACTAGGCTACCAGAGCTCAAATAAGGGCTAGGTAAGTCATATTGAAAGATAAACGCCATAGTAACAAATCTCAGGTTGTATTTGATAGTCTTGTTGCCTTGTGTGATTTGTTTTATTGTGTTGGGGTTTTTTTGGTAATTTTTTTTTTAGGGGGTTTTGGCTGTCTTTGTTTTTCCTTCCTTTTTTCCTTCCTTCCTTCCTTCCTTCCTTCCTTCCTTCCTTCCTTCCTTCCTTCCTTCCTTCCCCCTTTCTGTGTAACACAGTCCATTGT
>NW_006400068.1:749708-756273 GCF_000299155.1 Elephantulus edwardii
CAATGAGCTTAAAGCCCCTGATGGCTCTGGGCGCCGACTCTCACCAGTGGCTATGGATGAAGTCACAGGCAATTTTCAGCCAGTGCCAGTCACTCAGCATTTCTTAAGCTGAAGGAAATAAAGAACAAATTCAAACCTCTAGTTGCAATACTTAAGGATGCTATGGGCAGAAGGAAGGAGTCACTGTACCAAAAAGAATTGGCTGAAACAGAAGAATTTCAAGAAACAACATATGTTCAAGAGAAAATGGTGATGAAGGAGGAAGTTCAGGCTGCTCTGAAGGACTTGGTAAAAAATAAAGCCCTAGGAATTGATGGAATACCAACTGATATATTTCAACAAACAGATGCTGTCCTTGATGTGCTCACCAGGTTGTGCCAAGAAATGTGGCCAACTGACTGCAAGAGATCTATATTTATTCCCATTAAAAAAAAATTGACCAGACAGAGTGTGGAAATTATCAAACAATATCACTAATATCACACACTAGCAAAATCCTGCTGAAGATTATCCAGAAATGACTGTAACATTATAGTTACATTGACCAAAAAACTACCAGAAATACAAGCTGGGTTTAGAAGAGGCCATGACATTAGAGACTTTATCACCAGTGTCTGATGGATCTTGGCAGAAAGCAAAGAGTACCAGAGGGTTATCCATCTGTGCTTCATTGACTATGTAAAGGCATTTGACTGTGTAGATCACAACAAATTGTGGCTAACCTTGAGAATGGGAATCATGATTGTGCTTTTACAAACATTCTTCTAAGTGATATATCACTGGTCTGTACATTTGCTGTACAGAGGTAACTCGTGGTCGCTGTAATGCCAAACACTGTGATGCTGATGTGTCAAATGTCATAATGGTTACCCATGGTGGACAGTGTTAGGTGGAGTTTCCTGATTAAAACAAGCTTGGAAGCAGGAGTGGCATCTACTTTCGAAATAGCTTGCCTCTGGAAATCCTATGAACTTGGAGAAAGGATGAAAGTTATACAAGTGTTCAGGTTTTTAATTCATTAGACACTGTGAGTCATTTACGACTCTGCAGTACCTAACAGCAACAATGAGGGAACTCTGTTGGCCTAGTAGAAAGAAAGTTATGCTCCCAAGTCAAAGGTGGGTGAAAACAAATAGGTCTGTCTTGGAGAATGTGAAACCAAGTTTCTCCTTTGAAGCTCTATCTCACATACTTTGACCATGTGGCCAGGAGGGACCAATCCTTGGAGAAGGACATCATGCTCAGAAAGGTGGAAGGACAAGAAAAGAAGATCCCAGATAAGATGGATTGATAAAGTAACTGGGGCAATGTGGGTAGGTGTGTCAGTGTCAGTGAGACTGGCTCATGACAGGGCTGGCTTCAGAGCTTTTACACATAGGGTCACTAGGAGTCACAGATGACTTGACAGCACATAATAGCAACAACAAATCATATGGAGAGAAAATTGTTCATCTTTCTTCCACAGAGCCGCTGGTGGTATCAAATCACTTGCCTTGAGCTTGCAGTGCAGTTTCTTAGCCACCAGATCACCAGAGCTTGTAATCATTCTAGCACATGTGAAAGAATATCTCAATGTGGTCATGTTTTTAATTTCTCTGTTGGATAATAATGGTGAGCATCTTTCATGTGACCATTCTATTTCTTCTTTGGAGAAATTTTTATTCTAATCACTTATTTTGTAACTGGATTGTTTCTCTTTGTATTGCTGAGTTTAAAGAACTCATCATATATTCCAGGAGGACATTCCTTGTGAGATGTATGCTTTGCAGATACTTTCTCTTTTGTGTCACTATTTGCTTTCACCCTAACTGTGGAGTTGGGTGGGAGCTCTGATACTCTAGTCTGTAGGGAGCTAACCCAACGGCTGTGCTTCTCAGACAGTTTGAATCCACAGGTACTTTGTGTGGTAGAAACATGGAAAATCTTTCATGAGATTTACAGTTTCAGAAACCCAGTAAAAGATCAGGTATTGGTCCATCTTGACTCTATGGCACTAAGAGTTGAGTAAACATAAACTTATTGTTGTCATTATTGACATATAGCTGACCCTTCAGCAAGTTTTTAAAGGAGATTGCCCATTTTCCTCCCATGGACTTAGATTTGAACCACCTACCTTTCAGTTGACATTACAACTCCTTACCCCCGGGCCACCAGAGCTCCTCAAGTGGAGCTGAAATAGGAAATAAGAAGGGAGCACGTTGACACACCATAGAATGTATTGTGTCTAGAAATAATCATTGTGTTTTCCAGAACTGTTTTAATTGTTGCAGTTTTTGGTTATTTTTTAGAGTTAGAAAAAAGTTGATGATTCTGACAATTTCTTGCCAATATATTTTTTTTACTTTTAAAAAGAGTGAATTTTCTACCATTCTAGAAATGTTTCTCCAGTTATATTTTGTTGTTGTTGTGTTATGTGCCATTGAGTTACCTATGACTCATAGTGACCCTATGTACAACAAACACCCTTAAGCCCTTCTCTATGCTGTGCCAATCATATTATCATCGACATGCCTATCCCCATTACCCCAGTCACTGAGTCAATTTATCTCATTGAGGGTCTTCCTCTCCTGCGCTGTCCCTCCACCCTCCCAAGCATGACGTCCCTCTCCAAGAACTGTTCCCTCCTTGCAACATGTCCAAAGTATATCAGATGAAGCTTCAGAATCCTTGCCTCCAAGGAGCATCCTGATTTAACCCTCTCTAGGATGAACCTGTTTGTTCTCCTAGCAGTCCATGGTACATTCAATACTCTTCTCCAGCACCATAGCTCAAAGGCATCAATTCTCCTTATATCACCCCTAGTCATGTTCCAGCTCTCTGATGCATAGCAAGTGATTCAAAGATTATGGCCCATATCAGGCACACCTTAATCTCCAAACTGACATCATTGCTCTTCAGTACTTTGGAGAGATCTCTGATAGCAGAATTTCCCAATGCAATACATATTTTCATTTACTGGCCACTGGTGTCAAGATTGTTTATTGTGGAGCCAAGCAAACTAAAGCTGCTTACAAACTCAATGTCATTTGGTGGCCTACTTGGCAAGGAGTACACTGCCAACCCAAAGACACTGGGAAAAAAATAAGACCCCAAGAATCAGTAGGATAGTATTGAAGTGTTTCAATTAACAGATGCAGCCTTGGATAACCTCACCAGTCTATGCCAGGAAATTTGGAGGACATCCAAATCTGGCCAACAGATTGGCAGAACTCCATATTTGTTTCCATTCCCAAGATAGGTGATCCAACTGAATGTGGACACTATCGAACAATCACATGCCAGCAAAGTACTGCTGAAGATCATGAAAAAATTGCTAGAACAGTACATAGATAGGGAACTGCCAGAAATTCAAGCAGGATTTAGTAGAGGCTGTGACTCTAGGGCTATCTATCATTGCTGATGTCAGATGAATCATGGCTGAAAGTAAGGAATACTAGAAGAATGTCTATGTGTGGTTTATTGACTATGCAAAAGCATTTGACTGTGTGGATAATAACCAGTTGTGGCTGGCATTGAGAAGAATGGGAATCCAGAGCACTTAATTGTGCTCATACTAAACCTAAACCTGGACCAGAAAGCTATGATGCACACAGAACAGGAGAACACTGCATAGTGTAAAATGAAGAAGGAAGTGTGTTAGGATTGTATTCTCTCTCCATACCAATTTAATATGTATGCTGAGCAAATTATCCAAGAAGCTAGACTCTATGAAGAGGAATGTAGCATCAGGATTGGAGAGAGGCTCCTTAATAACCTGCATTATGCAGATGACATAACCTTGCTTGCTGAAAGTGAGGAGGAATTGAAGCACTTGTTCCAGAAGATCAAGGAATAGAACCTTCAATATGGATTGTATCTCAATGTCAAGAAAACAAAAATTCTTACAACATCATGTCAGATGGAGAGAAGATTGAAACTGTCAACAGCTTCATCTTGCTTGGATCCACAATTAGCACCCTTGATACCAGCAGTCAGGAAATTAGGAAATTCATTGCACTGGGAAAGTCTGAGGTTAGGGACCTCTCCAAATTACTTAGGAGTAATGGTGTCAGTTTGCGGGCTTCAGTGCATCTGATTATGGCCATAGTGTTTCCAGTCACTTGCTATGCATCTGAGAGCTGGACAATGAATAAGGATGACAGAAGAATTGATGCCATTGAGCTGTGGTTTTGGAGAAGAGCACTGAGTATCCCATGGACAGTCAAGAGAACAAATACATATGTTCTGGAGAGAGTGCAGCCAGAGTGCTCTTTGGAGACAAGAATGGTGAGATTTTGCCCCATACACTTTGGGCATGTTGCTAGAAGAAGGACATGATTCTGGGAAGGGTGACATGTCAGCAAAGGAGAGAAAGACCTTCAACCAGATGGAAAGACACAGTGACTGTTGTGATGGGCTCTTGTGTATCGGGAAGTGTGAGGATAGTACGAGAAAGAATAGGGTTTAGATCTTTTGTTCATAGAGTTGTTATGAGTTGTATTCAACTCGACGGCACCTAACAACAACAACAAAACTTTTTATTTTCCCAACTTTTTCCCGCCAACTTTAGAGTTGTGGAATTATGTATAAGATTTTTCTTTTTACAATATATTAGTTTTAAAACTATATTATTATTTTAGAAAATTTCACCTTTTAAGTGTACATTTAGTTTGAATAAAGGAAATGACAAATTATATTATGTGGCCAAACCCAATAAATCTTATTGATGAGAAGAAGGTGGTTACGTATGAATTCCAAATTCTTATGTAAACAAGAAAATAAAGTAAGGTAACAACAAATCTTTTTTATGAACCTGCATAAAAGGAAAAAAATAGTGGCAATTTACACACTTATATTAAGAAAAACCAAGCTAAAAATCCAAATGTGTCAGTTGTTGTTGTTATGTGCCATTGAATCATCTGACCGTATGTACAACAGAACATAAAAATCTAAGATTTTATCTTCTATAAATTTACCCTTTTCACTGATATAATCTACATTTTTGAAGGTTTATATATTTTTACTGACAGAAATTACTCTGTATTTTATATATTTTAACCTTTAAAAATGTAAATTTCAGAACATACAGCTTATTTAAAAGCTATCGCACTGCTAACGCAGTGTCTATTTATGTGGTTCAAATCCACTACCAGCTACTCCTCAGGAAAAGATGGGCAGTCACTCTACTGTGATTTGATGGCTTCTGAAAACCCGCTGGAAGGTCAGCTATGGGTTTGATCCTATTCTATGTTATACAACAACAACAAGCTACTAAAAGTTCCTCTGCTGGCCTATTTGGTAAGCAATTACACTGCCAACCCCAAAGCAGGCAGTTTTAATCCACCAGCTGCTCCATGGGAGAAAGCTGTGGTGTGATTTACAGCCTCTGAAAACCCACTGGAGAGTCAGCTATGAGTTGGTTCCAACTTGAGTGCACATCAGAAAAACATGAAGAGTTTAAGAGCTTCTTGTTTTGTTTCAATCATGTATAGTTTATAGAAATTTAGACGTCAGAATAGGATACTAAGAACAGCATTAGTAATAAAACATAAGTCCCAGAAGCCCTGTTGTTAATGTTGGTTGCCATGCAGTTGATACCAACTTATGGCGACACATGTGTGCAGAGTAGAAATATTCCACAGAGTTGTCAAGACTATGACCTTTCAGGCTTGTCTTCTCAGGCTCCTCAGAGTAGTTTTGAAAGGAAGTAATTGGCAGTGTTAATGGCATTTTGTCTTCCTTGTAACCAACCATATGTTAAAGATTTGTTGTTAACTTATCTTCTTAATTGGGAAAAGAATGCTTGGAACTTGTTTAACAGGTTTAAGTTATCCAAAAGCAGCTTCAGAAAAACACCTAAATATCTGGACTGACAACAAGATAAAAAAAGCTTCCAAAGTGATAATCAGTATAGGACAAGGTCTTTACATGTTTTTAATTATGGGTGATCTGCCTACCTACTGACTGCTATCCCTCTACATTTACTTCTCTTTCCTATATATTGGATATTTGGCATGAAGCAATTTGGGAAACCACAAAATTCAGCCTGTTTTGTTGCTGGTTTTCCCTATTGACGAAACCCCCTATTAAAGGCTAATCTCACTCCTCTTGAAACTTGGGGTCTTCATTTAAAAACGAAAGCTTCAAAGATTTAAAACGGAATGTTAGGTAGGGTAATAGTTTCAAACCTCTAACCTTGAGACTAGTTGTTGTTGTTGATTGCCATCGAGTCGAGCATGACTCATAGTGACCCTATGAACAAAACACTTAAAGCCTTTCTACTATTGTCATTTCTCAAAGTTCATAGAGTATTCAGAGGCATGTTGTTTAGGAAGTAGATGTCAATCCTGTTTCCAAATCTATCTTAATCTGGGAGCTCCACCAAACACTGTCCACCATGGGTAACCATTATGGCATTTTGACACCCTAATGGCACAAGGTACAGCATCACAGCAATTCCAGGTTATCTCAGTAGAGCAAACTGACAGAAAGTGCTGTACCACTTAGAAGAATGTTCCTCCAAAATATAACAACTGACTTTTATTTTATTTTTTTCTATAATTATATTTTATTAATATTCATAAAC
>NW_006400068.1:759853-826725 GCF_000299155.1 Elephantulus edwardii
CCTTCCTTCCTTCCTTCCTTCCTTCCTTCCTTCCTTCCTTTCTTCCTTCCTTCCTTCCCCCTTTCTGTGTAACACAGTCCATTGTTTCATCTGATAAGAAATGCCCTCTTTGCAATTTGAAGCACACTTTGCTGTCCTTACCTGGATAATCATGTATTTCCACATTTTGTAAAATGTTTGTATATCCATCAGTAAAACTCTTTGTTTAATTTCTAGTGAAGCACAACTCTGTTGTGTTTTCACTATAACAATCTGATTCCTAATATGAGGCCAAAAGCTGTCTTACTGTGGAGTTGTTTCCAACTCAGGTTTTCAAGATTGCAAATCACTTAAAAATAGATGAGCCATCTTTCTCTATCAGAGTTGCTAGTGGATTAGAACTGCCAGTGGGTTAACAGTACAATTTCATTGTAGCTTCCTCTGTAGTGTTGAGGACAAACTAGAAATTGGAGTATTAGTGCCTGCATAGAGTCTTGGAATCTGTCCCAAAGGTTGGCTAAGTAAATGCATTGAAAATCTGAATTTCTGCTTCCCTCTCACCCACAGAAGCAGCCTGGATTTTTATTGAAGAATGTGTTATAGATATGTTTTTCTGTTTCCTTTTTGTTCATCTGCAAATTCGGATATTCTGACTGACATGATTGATGTTTCTGACATGATCACTGGCTAGTAATCTCAGAAGCTCATAAACTGTAAATCCATGGAATTGGAGCAAATAAAAGCTTTAAAGGTGTTGATCACCATATAAAAGGGACCTATGGAGATATGAAATGATTCAAAAGGAGAGGATAGATCAAAACGTATTAGGTCTGCCAGTCTCAAGGCAAACCTCTGCATCAAGGCACACATTAGGATAAACAAAATACACTGTCCAAGTCATGTGGAAACCCCTTTCAATATTTTATTCTAAAAAAGTGAACGTAATGATCAAGTGTGAATTTTGATTTTGCTCGTGTTTTGTTCTGTCTCCTTGACAGTTCCAAAAACCAGTAGTCACTTTGGATAATCATTTCAACTTTATCCAAGTAAATAAATTAATCTATTTGAAACATGCAGGATAAAGATAGGAAATCTCCTCTCATGCAATACATTTCCTCTGAAAACCTACTGGAGGGTCAGCTGTGGGACAGATATGACGCTACAGCACATAATAACAATATATGAAACAAGAGACTAAGTCTGTGGGTTACAAGATGAATTAAGAATAAAATCTGATTTAGGATGCATGCTCAAAAATCAAAACCCAAAACATTAGTAGCTGAATATACTTAAAAAAATCTAGAGTTTCAATGGTTGCTTTGAGAAAGTAAATTCTAAGATTGTTACTGGGATATTTTAATGAAGAACAAATTATTCTAAATTGCTTCTCTTAAAACCCCTCAAAACAAACTCTCTGCCTTTGAGATGTTTTAATTCATAGAAACCATGTAGTGGGACAGAGTTAGAACTACTCATAGGGTTTTCACAAATCTTATGTTGAAGGTTGCAACAAACTTCATAGAAACAGAGTGCTACATTTTTTCCCTTAAAGAATCTGGTGGTTATAAGATTGAAACTAACGAAATTCCATTTTGCTGACCTTCTGACTTGACCCAAATACGTCTGTGTGTTCCAGGAAACAGTAAATAATCTGATTAATGTTTACCCCTAGACAGATTCTATGACCCACCCCAAGAGATAAAACAGAGAGTGCTGAAAAAATGGAAAATGGCCTCATGCCCTTCACACTGTTGTGACTACCCCCAATTGTAGAATGGATAAATGCACTACTCTTCTCTTTGAGGGATGCTGACGCTACTTGAGCCTCAGCCCCTGTTCACGGAAGCACACCTTTTAAATAAAGACCATTTGTTATTTTCTGTTAGTGTTGCTTCTGAATGTCAGAGTGAGTTTAAACCTTTCAGTGGGTTTGGGCTTTCAATCAGAAACTTTATCCACTGTACTACTGAGGTTCTTGTTTCTTTGAAGAACCTATTGAAAGATTTCCGATCGAAGTCAAGAACTACGCCGAGGTAGAAACATTTCTGCACGTTTATTGCGTGCAGGGCAGCAAGGGGAGTATCACTGGGGGTTGGGCATAGGGGATTTAGATTTAGCAAGTGTGTTTTAGGGGTTATGAAATGAGCTTAACATTGCAGTAGCTCATTGGTGCATAAAGTTTCTGATTTTGGAAAAGGCCCTAATATGGGAATTTCTGAGTTCTGGTTCTGGGGAATGTTCTGACAGGATTTTATGAGTTTTAGTTTCAGAAGATATCCTGACTTAGGGGTTTCTGAGTTGAGCTTCAACCTCCATTTTTATTTTTAGCCTAACACTTATAAGTTTAATAACATAATTATAAAAATATGATCATTTGTTATCCTCAGAGTCTATTATAAAATTGAATCTTAATATTTCTTCATAGAACTTGTGCCCATTAGTTTAATAAGTTCTTTCTATACAAAAATATACATGCAAAATAAACAAAATCTTTTTAGAAGCAAGAGTTTCTATGTTTATGCCAAACTTAAAAACAAAACTTTAGAAACAAATTTATATGAAAGTAATTTTAAATTATTTAAGGTATTTTAATAATTATTCACACTTATTATTTTAATAATGCATATTTAATCAATCTTAAATTAATACTGTATAGAGAATGCATTTTGTTAACAAAAAATATTTGTATCTAAAATAAATGAGAGAAAAATTATGGAAAGTAAGTTTAAGTGGCAGTGGACAGTCACTAGAGCCTATTAGCATAAACCCTTGTGAAAGAAACTTCAATTACCACGGAAATTCTGACTTTAAAAGTGTTAAATCCTCAACACCTAAAGACAGAGTTCAAATTATTGGGATAAAATTAACATAAACCTCAAACAGGAAATTGCAAACTGGCACAGGCTGAGGATAAGCTAAAGTTCAAGGACTTGGGGGCGGGGGGGGGAGGAGAGAAACGACCGAAGTTTTGTGAACAAGCAGTTTTGCTCTGAATGTTCAATTGGAATTAATAATTTTTCTGGCAAAAATGAGAACTTGGAGGGTCCCCTTTTGGCCATGCCACAGGTAAAGAAGAGGACACCTGTGAGGCTTTTTCTAAGTCACATGGGAATGGTGGTTCTGGATAGTTACCTAAATAAACCTGGGGAATTTCTTAACTGTCACTGTTTTCCCAGACCACAGGATTCAGATTAAATTCAACATTGTCACACCATCTTCCATCTTTAATAATGGCCTCAAAGAAACTAAGCTACTTCCAAAGAAATGTGTAAACATTTTTTTTTAATTTCCTGACCTTTTTATTTTTAGGTAAATAAAATAATTTGACAAAAATCTTACAACATGTAAGACATAACTAAAATGAGGCTTAGAGCAGTTAATAATATTTTTAAGATCAACAGAGCATAAAATTTTGACTATAAAGTCCATATTTTAAAAATCATTAAAAAAAAACCCCACGAATAGAGGCTTAAATAAATTCTAACCCCAGAGGGGATAGTCTGATAGTCTGGTTATGCAAACTATGGTGTCATCTAGTGGCAATTCATTAAAATTTCACCAAAATGCCCCGGAGGGGAATGCTACATCATTAGCAAGCATGACTATGCAAAGCTCTTGCAAATTAAATGTCAAGTCACTGTCACCACTTTTAAAAAATAATTATAAATTCAGAGGAAGTTTCAAAGTTAACACAGGACAGTTCCATGTTCCCTTCATTCAGTTTGCTCTTTTGGTTACATATGATGTAACTATAATAAAATATCAAAACCAACGAATTGATAACTGCACTTTGTGTGTGTGTTGTTGTTGTTTTCTGCCGTCAAGTCAGAAACAACACATAGTTGACCCTCCAGCAGGTTTTTGGAGATAGTAAATCGCACAGGATATCACCTATCCTTCCATGGAGTTGCTAGTGGATTTGACTGCGTGCCACTGGAATTGCAGCTCAGCAATCATTGGGAACATCTTATCGTTGGGACTCCGTGTGTGTGTGTGTGTGTGTGTGTGTGTGTGTGTGTGTGTAGTTCTATGTAATTTTATCACATTCCTGGATGCATGTAACTACTAAAACATAGAACTATTCAATCTCCCAAATATCCCCCTCAAGCTACTCCTTATCACAATATTGAACTCTCTCCCTCCCATTTATAACCTTGGCAACCAGTGGTTTGTTCTATAGATTTATTATTCTGTTAATTTAACAAAGTTATGTACCTACATGCATATTGTATGTGATGCTTTGAGACTGACTGTGTGTGTTTAAGCAGTTTACTATTTTTTAATTGCTGGAACCCTGGTGGCATACGATGACTGTTGAAATAATAACTGAAAAGTTAGCTATCAGAACCCACTAGCCACTATGAAGGAGAAAGATGAAGCGGTCTTTTCCTATTAAGATTTACAGCTGTGCAAACCAGATGGAGGGTTGCCATGAGACAGAATTGACTTGAGGAGAGAGGATTAAGTTTTTAGTATCCCACAGTTTACTTACTGTTAAGGGACATCTAGAACTTCTGACTATTCCTTGTTGCTATGACCAATCCTGCACAATTTTTGTTCTTTTTTTTTCCCTTTTACTGTGATTATGTTTCCTTCTCTCTATGATAAAGGCCTAGAAATGTAGTTTAGAGCCATATACTAAATACAGGACAAATGTAATTTTTAAAATAAAATGTACAAATGCAATTTTTGGATCATATACTAAGTACCTGACAAATTTAGATTTTTGTAATATCCAAGTTATTTCTCTTATTAACTGTGCTTTGAGGTTATATCTAAAAACTCTGAGGAATCCTTAGGCCCTGAAGACACTCTCTGTACCTTGAGTTTACCCTGTGTAGTGTAGTGGGTTTATTGTTCAAAATGGCTTTTCTAGGTCACTGCTTTAGACTTTCTTACATGGCTGCTTCTTATTATGAGGTGCCATAAAGGAAAGTCTGACTCATAGCTACACTATGAAGAGCAGATCTGAACCCTGCCCTATCTTGTGCCATCATCATTTTTTACACACTTGAGCCCATTGCTGCAGTCACTGTGTCAAACCATCTCATTGAAGATTTTCCTCTTCTTCACTGACACTCCACCTTTCCAAGAAAAAAGTCCTTCCTACCAACATGCCCAATGCATGTGAGACAAAGTTTCATTATCATTACCTCCAAGGAGCACTCTGGCTGCGCATTCTCAAGGACATCTCTGGTCACTCTTTTGGCAATTCGTGGGGTATTCACTATTCTTCTCCAACACCACAACTCAAAGGCATCAATTATGTACCAATAGTTTCTAGATTATCAGCGAAGGTAGTTTTATAATCTACCAGGTTTAAATGGATCAGGTTGAGAGGCAGAAGAGAGAAAGCTCAACACTAACCAAAAGGAAGAAACAGAGAACATGATGCACATCCTTTAGGGTCAGAGATTGCATTAGTCATACCAGGACTTAGACTAGGGCAACAGTAGATGAGAACCAGAAACTTGTGAGACAGAGCTGATTTAACTACCACTCTATTGAGCCAGAGCCGGAGAACTTTTTCCAAGGGTGTTAGAGGATTGGGAGATGCAGTAATTGGCAGGACTAAGATAGTTGTGTAACACTGGCTTAAAACTTCCAACAAGAAGATCAGAAGACCTTAAAGCACAGTTGAGAACTTGTCCTGATTGAAAAATTGTGTCGTTTCCAACCTGAATTGTAACCTATTAACTTCCCTAATAAACCCCTTAGCCACAAATCTGGTTCTGTGAGTTCTGTGTGGCCACTGCAATGGATTAGTAGACCCAGTAAGAGCCCTGAGAGGGATGGTTGGCATTATAATCTGTAGAATTAGTGTGGGGAGTGCAGTGGCATGTCTAACATCAAGGACACTGATTTTATGCTATTGATGTTGATGAACGTATCCTCCTTGTTAGTGGAGATCAGACACGGCCAATACCAAGCTGTCTCTACACTTTTTCCATCCTGTCTGAAATTCACTCAGCTTCTTGAATCTGTAGGTTTATGTCTTACCAAATTGTTCTCCAGGTTTTCTGTGTCTCCAGTATCCAGTCTGAGTTATATGAGGAAGAAAGACAATCGTTAGGAACACACTGCCATTCTGTTTCTTTGGTCTCAAGATCTCTACACAAAGCATCTTCTGTTCAACAATGCAGAAGAAAGATGGGCAGTCTCCTCCTGTAAAGGTGTATAATCTTGGAAGGCAGGGTTGCCATGAGTTGGAGAAGACTAGATGACTGTTGGTGTGAGGGTGACCCATACAATTTCTATTACAACCACTCAGTTCTGCCATTAGAGCAGAGAAAATAGCCATTAACATGTTATGATTAAGTGGATGGGTCTATGTTGCAAAAGGTCATGTCCTTTCCTTACAAAACCAGGCTTTCAGCTGGATTTGACCAAAGTGCCATAATCATTTGATGACTACTCTAGATCAGTTTACAGATATGAGGGATAGATGGTGTCTGATTAGAAGGTAGTGAACAGAGCCTTCTGAAAACTGAAGAGGAACACACTGTGATAGCAGATAAAAGCATTAGAAAGATTTTCACCAGCCGCTTCTTGAGTCCCAGGTCCACCAATCCACAGCCATGTGATAGTGGGGAAGCTACTTAATATCCCAGAGATTTCATTTTTTCCAATGCTTGCTATGATTGACTGAAGAACTTAGAAAGTATAGCAGATAAACATCTTTCTCCTCCCAAATTCAAACCTTTTGCTGTGTCATACAAAGAAACAAAGTCCCGATTCATACCACCAGATAGATGAATCTTGAAAACATTATATGAATGTCACAAAAGGACAAATATTGCAAGATCTTATTTGTAAAAAAAAACCCCCACAACTGAGATGTGCAAGTGCATAGAGACTAGAGTTTATTAGGGTTTATCAAGGATGGATGGCAGATATCTGGTAGCCTAGTGGTAAGAAGCTGTGCTGTAATCCCAAAGGCAAGTGATTAAAATCCACCAGCTGCTCCTTGGTTTTTAAAACCTCCACCTGAAAACCTGTGAGTCTTTTCTGACTTGATAGCACAGAACAACAGCAACAACAAAAGAGTAGGTGAGCAGGGAAAAAGAGGGTTTGTTATTAAGGGGAAGTTGAACTTAAGACTTAAAGAAAAATTTAAAAACCAATAATGGTGGTGGTTGAAAAACATGATGGACATAATTCATGCCACTGAATTTTTTGATGCAAAGTATGTTAAAATAGAAAATATTTGTTAGTATATATGTTTTATAATTTTTAAAAAGTATAAAATAAGTTCCAGAAAAGGAAAAACAACACAAACCTAATAGGATTAGGGTTGATATAATTAAGAATCAATACTGTTGGATTTATGTAATATGGAATTTGTAAAAAAACAATCAACTAGACATTAATTAAAAAATTGAATTGTTAAACTAAGAGCCAGTTAATGATCTTAGTGTCACCTCAGACATACCTATAGAAAAAAACCTTATCATCCAAATCAAGGATTTTCATAAAGTAGGGCAAAAAGGAATTTTGCAGATGTCACTAGTGAAGAATCTTGAGGTAGAGAGATTATACTGGATTATCCAGGTGGACCAATGTGATCATAATTGTCCTTATTCGAGGAAGGCAAGGTGGACAGAGAAAGAAAGGAGAATGACAAGGTAAACAGGAGTGAGAAGATGTATGGCCATGAGCAAAGGACGTAGGGAGCCTGTAGAAAATGGAAAAAGGAGGGAAAATGATTTTCCCCTGGAGCCTTCAAAATATGCAGGGTCTTTTGTTCATAGGGTCACTATGAGTCATGCTCAACTCTATGGCAATCAACAACAACAACAACAAATCTTTGTAGAATATAGTGGAAAGGAAGTCCTGCATAGTATTTTTTTTTCTTGGTTAGTAAAAGAACTATTTTACATTAAGTAGGAATTAGATTTAACATTTTTGTATTTCCCAATATTTTAAAAAGAATGGGAATCCCAGAACACTTAATTTAATTGTGTTCATGTGAAACCTATACCTAGACCAGGAGGCTATTGTGTGAACAGAGCAAAGGAGCACTATATGATTTAAAATAAAAAATGGAGTGTGTTAGAGTTATACTCTCTTTCCATAACTATTCAATCTGTATGCTGAGTAAATTATTTGAGAAGCTGGACTCTTAAGAGGAATGTGGCCAACCACTGTGGAAGGCGGTATGGTGCTTTCTCAAAAAGTTGCAAATAGAGATACCATTTGACCCAGCAATTCCACTACTGGCAATAAATCCCAAAGAGACCATAACTGACATCCAGGCAGATATATGCACACCCATGTTTATCGCAGCTCTGTTCACAATAGCAAGGAGTTGGAAACAAGCCAGGTGCCCATCAACAAACGAATGCATAGAGAAGCTGTGGTATATTACACAATGGAATACTACGCTGCATTGAAAAACAAGGAACTCATGCAATATTATTCAAAATGGGTGACCCTGGAGGACATTATGCTAAGTGAAATATTTCAGTTGCAAAAGGACAAATATTGCATGGTGCCACTGTTGTAAAATGGGACTGATATCAGAGTTGGGGTAAGACAGAGAAAAACTGGATGAATTGCGTATATTGCACTGAAACAGATGAGGGAGTGAATAATTTAAAAGGGATGTATGATAGGATCTTATGGTTATCACAAGAGTCCACAATTAAGGTTGCATAGTGGAATGTACTTGGGGTGATGGGAGGGGTGCGGGGGGATTGTGTCCCAGGGAAGGAGTGTTTCTTTTACTTTTGAAAGAAAGGAGCGAACTGGGGGGGGGGGGCAGGGGGTGAGAGAAGTGCAGCAACGAATGAATGGAAATCCAAAATATCTGTAAATGCTCATTAAAATTATTTTTTTTAAAAAAGAGGAATGTGGCAACAGGATCAGAGGGAGACTCATAAAAACCCTGCGCTACGCAGATACACAACCTTGCTTGCTGAAAGTGAGGAGGATTTGAAGTACTTGTTGCAGAAGATCAAGGAATATAACCTTCAATATGGATTGCATCTCAATGTCAGGAAAATAAAAATTCCTACCATTGGACTGATAGGCAGCATCGTGACAGTTGGAGAAAAGATTGATAATGTCAACAGCTTGTCTTGCTTGGAGCCACTATTTAAACATCCTTGGTACCAGCAGTCGGGAAATAAGGAGACATATTGCACTGCAAAATTGTGCAGTTAGGGACCTCTTTAAGTTTTTGAGGAGTAATGAGGTCAGTTTGAGGACTAAGGTGCGTCTGATTCTGGCCATTGTCTGTCTGTCTTATGTATGTATTTTATGTATATATGTATTTATTTTCTGATCACTTGCTGTGCATCTGAGATCTGGACAATGAATTAGGATGACAGATGAAGGATTGATGCCTTTGAGCTGTGGCGCTGGAGGAGAGAACTGAACATCCCGTGGACAGCTGAAAGAACAAACAATTATATCTTGGAGAGGGTGCAGTTCGAGTGCTCTTTGGAGGCAAAGATGATGAGGCTTTGCCTCAAGTACTTTGGGCATATTGCTAGGAGTGCTGTTATTCCTTGGAGAGGGGCATGAAGCTCTCAAATGTAGGGGGTTGCAGTGAAGGAGAGGAAGATCCTTGACTGCTGTGATGGGCTCTATGTGTCAGGAGTTGGGAGGATAGCACAGGATGAGAGGGTTCAGATTTATTGTTCATAGGGTTGTTATGAATCATACTTGACTCGATGGCACCTAACAATAACTGTGATGATGACAACAACAAAACAACTATTACATAATAAGCTGGAAGGAATTTGGAGCTGATCAAGAAGTGTGGTGGTTATGAGAGATGGTGTTGTACAACAAGCAAAATATGGGGACAGATACACCGATACCTGAACACAGAGGGCAGAACCTCTCAGTAGGAGGTCTGCCAAAGACAAGTGGAGCAAATATCTGCTGGTCTAGAAGGCCAAGAAATACAAGAAAGGAAATGGGGACTATACATGTTTTGATGATGCCCTTCAATAATAAGGTGAGGAGGATCTATGTTAGAGCTCTAAGAACAGCACAGCTGTCTTTCCTAATTGAGTCCTAATTGATACAGGCCCGAAGGTGATGGGTGTAGTTTCAGAATACCTAAAGCTGGTAGGCTCCAAGTGCCTCAAAATCTGCTAATTTGGCCCATTTTTGAAACAAACAAGTACACACAAATTTGAATTGGATGTCACTGTTGTTAGTTGCCATCAAGTCAAGTATGACTCATAGTGATGCTATGAACAACAGATCTGAACCATCCTGTGCCATCTTCACAATCTCTGACATACTCAAGCTCATCACTGGAGTTAATGTGTCAATCCAATCTCTTTTCTTTCCAGTCCTTCCACCTTTCCAAATATGATGTCCCTCTCCAAGGAATACCTCTTTTAGCGACATTAACGAAGTATATGAGATGAAACGTTACCATTTTTGCCTCCAAGGAGCACTCTGTCTACACCTTCTCCAAGACATATCTGTTTGTTCTTTTGAAAGTCGATGGGATATTCAGTATTTTTCTCCAACACTACAGCTCAGAAACATCAATTCTTCGTTCGTGTTTATTCATTGTCCAGCTCTCAGCTGCATAGCAAGCTATTGAAAACACCATGGCCTGAAGCAGACACACCTTCGTCCTCAAACTGACATCATTGCTCCTCCATAATTTATAGAGGTCCCTAACTACAGACTTTCCCGGTGCAATATTTCCTGATATCCTGACTGCTGTCAGCGACAGGTTGTGGATCCAAATAAGATGAAGTCATTGACGGTCTCAAACTTTTCTCCATCTATCATGTTGTTACTTGTAAGTCCTGTGGTAAGGATTTGTATTTTGTGGATATTGAGATGCAATTATTATTGAAGGCTTCAGTGTTTAACCTCCAGAATAAGTGCTTCAAGTCCTCCTTACTTTCAGCAAGCAAGGTTGTGTCATCTGCATAATGAAAGTTATTAATGAGTTTCCTTCCAATCCAGGTTCCACCTTCTTCTTCACAGAATTCACCTCTTGAATAATTTGCTTAGCATACAGATTGAATAGGTATGGAGAAAGGATACAACCCTAACACACCTTTCCTAATTTTAGAACATATGGTATTCTCTTGCTATGTTCGCACAACAGCCTTTTGGTGTAACTATAGGCTTCGTGTCAACACAATTAAATATTCTGGGGTTCCCATTCTTGTCAATATTAGTCACAATTTATTATGATTCACACAGTCAAATGCCTTCACGTAGTCAATAAAGCACAAACAGACATTTTTCTGGTATTCTTTGCTTTCAGCCCAGATCCAACTGATATCAGTGATGATGCCCCTGGTGCCACGACCTCTTCCAAACAGAACTTGAACACTTGCCAATTCCCTATCTAAGCACTGTTCTAGCTGTTTTTGAATGATCTTCAGCAGTGTTTTTCTTGCATGTGACATTAATAATATTATTAGACAATTTCCACATTCTGTTGAATCACCTTTACTGGGAATAGGAAATAAACATGTTTCTCATCCAATCAGCCAGGCATCTCTCCTCCAAATTCCTGGCATGAACTGATGAGAACATCCAGAGCTGTATCAATAATTGGAAACATGTGAATTGGTAGCCCATCAATTCTGGGGCCTTATTTTCCCCCCCCAAGTCTTCAGTGCAGCTTGAATTTCTTCCATTCACTCTTGTTCCTATGGTAATTCCTGAAATAGTTCAGTATTGGTCAATTTTTTTTTGGTACAGTGATTCTGTGTATTCCCTCCACCTTCTTTGGCTGTTTCCTGAATAATGCAAGATTTTGCCCATAGTATACCTTAGTATTGCAACTCAAGGCTTGAATTTATTTTTCAATTCTTTCAGTTTGAGAAATAATGTCACTAGGCATTCATTTTTGTTAAGGTTTATGAATTGACCCCAGTATACTATGAAGTAGAAAACAACTTGGTGCCAATACACAGATAATATGATAACTCAAATATGGTTTCAATATTCTGATTAATTCAACAATTCTGATTAATGTCAGATGAAGCCTCAGAATCCTTGCCTCCAAGGAGCAACGTGGTTTAACCTTCTCCAGGTGGAACCAGTTCATTTTCTTAGCAGTCCATGGTAATACTATTCTCCAACACCACAGCTCAAAGACATCAATTCTCCATCTATCCTCCCTTGTCATTGTCCAGCTCTCTGACACATAACAAGTGATTGCAAAGAACACGGACTGTATCAGATACACCTTAGTCTCCAGAGTGACACCATTGCTCTTTTAATTTACCATTGTAATTCCAGCATTACAAAGGTAAATTAAAACTAATTAATGCTACTCTCCTCTATTCATCATATAAGTCAATTATAAGTTAGTGTCCAAGGCATAATCTTAAAATTGTTAAATTACACTTAAAAATTATTATGTAAAATATTAAGGACTCATACTTGTGTTAGGAATACCAAGATCATGATGTGCCTAGGTCAATACTATGTTGGTTTCTAGAAGAGTGTATATAGTTTAATTGTTGTTATATGCCAGCAAGTTAGAACCAACTCTTAGCTGATCCTCCAGTGAATTTTCAGAGACTATAAATTACACAGGAGATCGTCAATCTTTCTCCCTTTCTAAGGTAGAAAAATGGGGCTAATTATAAAGTCTAGGGTTGGCCCAAGTGAGTCTAAGGAGGGATTAGGAAGAGAGGACAAGCTCTAAATGGGTAGAGTCTACAAAGGCGATAGTTTGACAGTGTAATGTCTCAGCCTTCTTTTCCACCTGATTAGCCACAGAGACTGGACTTGCTTCTCTCCTCCTTTATTCAACACTTCATGAATTTGATAATTCTGTTGTTGTTGTTTTTTGCCATCGAGTTGCTTGTGATTCATAGCGACCTTATGTATAACAGCCCTAAACTCAGCTCTGTCCTGTGCCAATCGCACTGTCTCCGATACACCCATCCCGATTACCCCAGTCACTGAATCAATCCACCTCATAGAGGGTCTTCCTCTCCTGTGCAGTCCCTCCACCCTCCCAAACATGATATCCCTCTCCAAGGACTGGTCTCTCCTTACAACATGACCAAAATATGTCAGACGAAGCCTCAGAATCCTTGCCTCCAAGGAGCCACCCGATTTAACCCTTTCCAGGCTGAATCTGTTTGTTTTCTTAGCAGTCCATGGTACCCTCAATACTCTTATCCAACACCAAAGCTCAAAGGCATCAATTCTCCTTCTGTCCTCCCTAGTCATTGTCCAACTCTCTGGTGCATAACAAGTGATTGCAAAGACCATGGCCTGTATCAGAAGCACCTTAGTCTCCAGAGAGACACCTTTGCTCTTTAGTACTCTGGAGAGGTCCCTAACAGCAGACTTTCCCATCACAATATGTCTTTTCTCCAGGAACAAAAGTGGTTTGTTCATGTCTTGCTATAGCCCCACCTTTTTTTTACATTTTATGGTACTATTAATTGAGGTTTTATTCATATACAACAAAAATTGTTAAATTTAACAAATGCTTTCCTGTTGTCACTATTCAGTTGAAAAACATTTCTAGGACTTCCCAAATTGTCTCACCAAACACCTACTGTTTGGTTCAAAAAGCTAGTTTTATAAAGTATACCATTTATACAGTGTAGAACAGGTTGGAAACATACAATATAAAATCAAGTATCTTCTCTGTACTTGGCTTTCCCTCCACCTCACCTACCTATCCACAAAGTCAGCTTCCCTTGTTAGTCTTCTATACTTGTGTATGCCCCTTTCCTACAATATCACTTCTAATCCAACAGTGTTCACTCTGTATTTCCCACACCATTCTGGGTGAACTCGCCCCCCGCCCCACTATATTTTCTCTATCTAGACTTTTCTCTAGTATTTCTCTGTACAACAGCACACATCCAAGTAGTGTAGTCCTTTCTAAACACCAGTTGTATCAATCTTCTCTCCTTGAGGTATGGCAACTTCCTATAAAGTTTACCAAATATTTCCCAGTGTGTAGGCTTTTTTCTTTCATGGAGAATTTTTTTTTATGTATATAAAGGTCCTATTCACCCATTTTATCTTCTGTTGGTTGTACATTTATGGCTGTTTGATAGCTTATCTATGCTGTATGTTGTTGGGGTATTCTCTTGAGTTGGAACCAACATCTGACCTTCCAGGGAGTTTTTGGAAGCAGAAAAACCACACAGAGGAGACTGCCTATATTTCTCCTATGGAACAGCTGGTGTGTAAGAACTCGGAGCCCAATTTGGCAGCACAAGTGCTTAGCATGTAGCCACCAGAGTACCCTATGCTGTAGATCAGGGCTCCTAGATTTATTTCTATTTTTCCCTAATGGTCTTCAGTTCAGTGGTTCTGATCCTTTTCTGCTATGTTTATTGCTGTAAATAGAGCTCATGCAAAACCTATACCTAAACAAAGTTTTCCAAAAAGAACAAGGAAACACCAAGGAGCTTAATGCAATTGCTAGCCAAGCATTGGATTTTCATGCTTTTTTATTGTTTGAGTTTTTTTGTTGGCTCTACCCTCTTCTTCTTGTGATGATTCCATTAATCCTGGCACTGCTTTATTTCAGGTATTTGAATAGTTGTAATTTCCTCATTATTCAAAATAGGAACTCCCTATCAGTATATTTCTTTTGGCTTCCTACCTCAGAGATTCACTGGATGGGCAATCTGGTCTGCTTTTCTGCAAAAAGGCTTGTTTTGTCCATTCATAGTGTTTGAACTTGACTGCAGCTCCCTTGGCATTGTGGGAGGCTCTTCTTGGTGTGTGCTGGTTGTACCCTTCCCATACGGTAGTGACATATTTGCTTACTGTATTTTACTTGTGGTCTCAAAACTTTCCTTCAGCTTTTTTAATTTCCAAGTTATAAATTGTTGGAACAACCCCACAGTGGCATATAACTTCTGGCTTCCTGACTCTGGGATAATCATTGGGTTGGTGAACTGATCTGCTTCATTCCGGGAAGATTTGTTCTTTTTTAAAATGTTTGAATCTTGCTACTCCTTCCTTGTCGTTATGTGAGGTTTTTCTTAGTATATAAGGGTGTATAGGTACTTTGTGACTCAGAAAGCTCCTAGGGCATTATTGCAAATGAGGTCTCCTCAGGTCAGATGAGGTGTTCTTCTGCTTGTTGGAGGATGATCTGATCCACGGATTGACAGTCTCCTTGATTTGGGCAGTTGCTGTTGGTAGGTCCTCAGGACCTTACCAGGGAGGGAAAGGTTTTCAGACCTGGTGCACCATTTCAACTTGTCTCTTCAATGGTTGCTTTACTCCAGCTTCCTCTTTCAATATTTGTCTAATTTCGTGCTCGTAAGTTTCCCAATTTCAGGATTCTAGGATTATTGTCTGTAGCTGGCTTTTCTGCTGTTTCTGTAGTAGCAACAGGTTTTCCAGTCAAAATAAATAAAAAAAATTCTTCTATACAGCTTTACTTGAGAAAGAACGTCTTCTAAGCAGCAGCCATTCAAGCCAAACTCATTCCATGTAGTTCATTCCTGAAGTATCCAACTATCAGCAACGTGAACTCAACCCTCAACCAAGTCCAGAGCTAGACTTTCCATTGGTAAAATTGTTGAGATGTTTGGAGTCTTTAAAGTTGAGGTATATTTCCTCCTGCCTAGTTTTATATTTGTCTAAACTTAGACAGTGGAAGAAGTTAAAATTGAGGGTGGGTCACTTTAATTGCCATATCTTCTGTTTCACCCTTGCTCCTAGAGTGAAACTCTGTCCTAACTACATCAGGAAAGTTCATCAGAGGCTCCTCTTGGCTGATCTTGAGCTCAATTCTTCGCTTTCCAAGCTTTGTGAGGCCGTAAGAAGCACTATTTGATCTCTCACCTTTCTCCCCTAAGATTTGCTGGTGGCCTCTTGGAGACTGTCAAATTTACCCCATTCAGGTCCCTTTCTAGGATCTACCTTGACTTCTAGATCAATAGATTTTGGACAAGTGGTAAGAAGCTTTCTGAATCCCAAAGGCACGCAGTTCAAACCCACCAGTTTCTCCATGGGAGAAGGATGGACAATCTCCTCACATGTGATTGATCAACAAGCCCACTGGGAGGGTCAGCTACGGGTTAGTTCTGACTTGAGGCACACAGCAACAACAACATATTGCATCAGGGAACTCTGGTGGAATCATCTGTAGGGAATTATTTGCGCTGTTAATCTAAAGGTGGTGCCTCTCTGGCAGTTTGTATCCATGAAGCAGCTCTACTGGAAAAAGATGGACAATTTCCTCTTGTACATTTTAAAGTCTCAGGAGACTAGAGGGTCAGTTATGGATTGGTTCTGACTCGCGAAAAATGACTTTGACTTTTAACTTTATTATAACTGTGTCAGGTAGTTTTTTTAAATTTTTTTCTAAAAATACATATATTCTAGTTATCTTCAGAGAGAAGATAACCATTTATGACAGTACAAGTCTATACCACATAATTTTTAGAAAATTAATTCATTCTTATAATCTTAAAAGGGAGCACTAGTGGCCTAGTGGCAAGAAGCTGCACTGCAATCCCAAAGGCATGTGGTTCGAATACACCAGCCGCTCCAGGGAGAAAATGGGCAATCTCCTCCCCTATGATTTACTGCCTCTGAAAACCTGCCAGAGGGTCAGCGGTGGGTCACTTCCAACTCAACAGTACACAACAACAACAACAACAACTTCTTAAAGGCCTTACATGAAGTTAGCAATCTACACATATTTATGAACTCTTTATTACTAAGATTATCACCTAGCTGCTTTCTCTTCTCATCCAAGATTGCCAGCCAACTGAAATGGACTCTCTAGCAGAAGAGTTTAAGTTTCTTTAGAGGCAGAGTTAGGTTTATACAACTTAACTGCTGAAGATTTATTGCCACACACTAAGGTAACACAATTAAGTGGACCAGTTTGATGGTTCTTCTACTGGACTCTCCCTTATGAATTGAGAAAGCAGCCTTAATAAGGGAAATGTTAAAGGCACTCATGAGCAGATGTACCAGCTATAAATCTCCACAAACTGAAGAAACAAACATTCATTTAGCTCTTGCTTTTGTAAGATTTCTCACCAAAGAAGGTAGAATGTCAATGGTAATTTTAGAGACATTACTTCATTATGAGTGGATCTCAGACTGTAATTGGTTTCCTTTTCCTAAACCATGTGTATCATGCACATGTGTTGAAAAGAAGGGTTGTTTGCAGAGTCAATACAATTTTGCCATTACAGAATCCACAGAGGGAGACAACAGAGTCCATCCAAACTTACAGCTGAAACACAATATTTTTCTTTACCCACTTTCGTGCTGAATTTAATTTAACTTTAAATGAAGCTAAAGGAAGTTTAGAGTTTGAAGGAAAATGTCCATTTGGAGCCATAGTGTTGATGTAGCGAAGATGGAATATTTTTCATCTGAAACCATTTCATAATATGATTTAGTGCTGACAAAACAGGAGTTCCCAGAAAAAGATCATTTCTATTTCCCTTGCTGCAAATGCTCATCCAGTTTGAATTGTTAGTATCTGTGAACCTGGACCGGTATCTGAGAAAGCCTTGAAAATAAGCGATTTCCAAGCTATTTCCTTTATATGTGGCAGGCAGAATTCACAAGAATGTTGCTGTTATGTGCTGTTAGGTCAACCATGCCTTATAGCAACCCTATAAACAATATTAATGAACCCTGCCATACCTTAAATCAATCTGACAGTCTCTTGACACACCCATCCGCATTGCCACACATTGGCATGGTCTCTGTGCCAATCTATCTCGTCCAGGGTCTTCCTCTCCTGTGCTATTCCTCCATCCTTCCAAGTATGATGTCCTTCTCCAAAGATCAGTCAGTCCCTTTTGGCCACGTGCCCAAAATATGTGAGGCAGAGTTTCACAATTTTCACCTCCAAGGAGCAACCTGGTTTCCAAGACAGACATATTTGTTTTCTTGGAGGTCCATGGCATGCTCAATACTCTTCTCCAGCACCACAACTCAAAGGCATCTATTATTCATCTGTAATCTGTCATTGTCCATCTCTGTATAGCAAGTAATTGGGAAGACCCTGTTCTGTATCAGGTGCCCCAGACTTCAGTCATTGCTCCTTAGCACTCTACACTAGCACTCTGACAGCAGATTTTTCTAACTCAATTCCTCTTTTGATTTGCTGACTGCTGGTATCAAGAGTGTTGATTGAGGATCCAAGCAAGATTAAATTGGTAACAACCTCAGTCCCATATATCATGATGCTGCCAACTGGTCCAGACACTTGGATTCCAGAAACTGGTGAGAAAATTTGATTCCTTGTTGTTGATACACAATCCATATTGGAGACTGCAGTCCTTGTCCTTTCACAGTCTTGTCCTTTTACAGCAAAAGCTTTACACCTGCCTCAGTTTCAGTGAAAAAGGTTGTGTCATCTACAGATTGCTGATGAGTCTCCTTCCAAACCTGGTGCCATATTCTTCTTCATAGAGCCCAGCCTCCTGAATGATCTGTTCCACATATAGATTGAAAAGGTATGAAGAAAGGACACATTCTTGACACATTTCTTTCTTGATTTTCAACCATACAGTGTTTCCTTGCCTTGTTCTGATGACTGTCTCCTGGTTCAAGTATAGACTGGCAAAAGCACAATCAAGTATTCTGTGATTCTCATTTTTCTTATTCACAATTTGTTGTGATTCACACAGTCAAATGCCTTTCATAGTCTATGAAACACAGGTAGGTGTTCCTCTGATATTCTTTGCTTTCAGCTTGTATTTCTGGTAGTTCTCTGTCAATGCACTGCTTTAGTCATATTTGAATAATCTTCAACAAGATTTTGCTCGTGTGTGATATAAGCGATAATTGATAATTTCCATACTCTCTTGATCACCTTTTTTTTGGAATGTGAATAAATATGGATCTCTCTCAGTCAGTTGGCCAGGTAGCTAGCTGTCTTCCAGATTTCTTGACACAACTTGGTGAGCATGTCCAGGGCTGCATCTATTGTTGAAATATGTCAATAGTTATTTCATCAATTCCTGAGGCCTTATTTTTTCTAAATTCCTTCAGAACAGCTTGAATTTCCTTTTTAATCACCTTTGCTTTTTGATCATATGCTATTTCATTCTTCTGTCTCATGAAACCTGCCTTATTCTGTACCATCCTCATTATCTCTGGTATATTTAAGCTCATTGTCACAATCACTGTGTCAGTCCATCTTGTTGAGGGTCTTCCCCTCCTTCACAGACCATCCATCTTTCCAAGAAAGATGTCCTTTCCCAAGGACTAGCCCATTATAACAACATGTCCAAAGTATGTGAGATGAAGTTTCACTATCCTTGCTTCTAAGTAGCATGCTAGTTGTACATAATTCCCTCCCCCCACTTTTGATAGTACATGGGACATTTAGTATACTTCTTAAACATCACAACTCAAAGGCATCAATTCTTCTGCCATCCTTATTTATTATCCAACTTTATGCTGCATTACAAGTAGTTAGAAAGATCATGGTTTGAATCAGGCACACGTTAGTCTTTAAACTGACGTCTTTGCTCTTCAGCACTTTGGAGAGTCCCTGACAGCAGATTTTCCCAGTGTAACACCAGTCTTTTTATTTCCTGACTGCTAGTTCTGGAGAGAGTGAAACCAGGTTGCTCCTTGGTGGCAAAGAGTTTGACTTACTTTGGATATGTTGCAAGGAGGGACCAGTCCTTGGAGAGGGACATCTTGCTTGGAAGGGTGGAGCGACAATACAAGAGAGGAAGACCCTGGATGAGATGATTGACTTGGTGACTGGGGTAGTGGAGGTAGATGTGTCAGAGACAGTATCATGGACTCAGGATAGAGCTGAGTTCAGACCTGTTGTACATAGGGTCACTATGAGTCACAAGTGACTTGATGGCACATAACAAAAACAACAGTACCAAGGGTGCTTATTGTGGATCTAAATAAGATTAAATTATTGACAATTTCTGCCCTTCTCCATCTATAATAATGTTGTTCGTTGACCCAGTGGTGAGAATTTTTGTTTTCTTGATATGCTCCTAGTCAACTAGTAGGCATGGCCCAGAAGCTTGTACCATCTTCACTTCTTCACAAATCAAATAGAGAGTCACTGTGAGTCAGAACAAAGTTGCTGGCTGTGGGCTTGGTTTGGTTTTTTTGTGTGAGCAGGCTAATTAGGAGTGTATTATCACATAAATCAAAATTTCCCTTTACAAATTATGAAATGAGAAAAACCTCAGTCAAAATGAATCAGCGTTATTAAAAGTGTTGGGGAAAATCATCATGATTTAACACTTAAATGCTGGTCAAGACACTCTGCTCAGTCTTTTTGGCAAGGACTTTGGTGTTTGGTATGTACATAATGTTCCTAACGAAAGATATTTGAATTTGAATCCTACAACTACTATTAAAATATTAATACTGCTTCATGTTCTTGGTTTTTCACTAAAATCCACATAAATGATCCACATAAATAATATCATGTAATGAGTTATATGATATTGTTGTTGTTAAATGAGTCTACGACTCATATCTACCCTATGAGCAAAAGATCTGAGCCCTGTTCTACAAATGTCATCATTTCTCTAATGTTCATAGAGTTTCCAAAGGCATGTTGTTTAGGAAGTGGATGCCAATTCAGCCTTAATCTGGGAACTCTAACAAACACTGTTCCCCATGGGTAACCATTATGGTGTTTGACACACCAGTTCAGCATCACAGCAAACCCAAGTTATCTCAGTACAGCAAACTGACAGACCAGTGCTCTACGACTCAGAAGAATGTTCTTCCCAAACACAATAAACAGAACCCAATTGACTTTTAAATACAGAGGCCCACCCACCATTTCCTGACTGACTTAAAGCAGAGGTTTCCAGCCCACAGCTGATTGTTAGTAATCCACAGCTGATTGTTGAAATCCAGTCAGCTGACACACAATTGTGAACTAAATAAAAAACTTCCAGTTTACACCCAACATTAGCACATTTTATTGAACTGTTCATGAAACATAGGTATAGTTTCCTATTGCTTCTATCACAATTTAAACACAATTTACTGCCTTAGAGTCAGAATCAACTCATGATTGATCCTCCATTGGGTGTCTAAGGTTATAAACCACACTTGAAGAGACTGTCCTTCTTTTTCCTGTGAAGCCACTGATGGATTCAAACCACCAAAAGAGGCAAGACCTTTGGGTTAGCATTACAGCTTCCTATGTATTATGTCACCAGAGCCCAGTGAAAGTAGTTGTATTTCCTAATTCAAGGTCCATGAGCTGCTCTGTGGGAGAAAGATGGGCAATCTCCTTGCATGTGGTTTACAGCCTCTGAACCATTGAAGGGCCAACTAGACTTAGAGATCTGGAGTTTGGGAAGGTTTCACTGGATTAAAATCAAGGTGTAAGCAAGGCTGTGCTTCTTCTCAAAACACTAGAGAGGAATCTGTTCCTTGCCTTTTTCTAGAGGCTTCCTTCAGGAAGCTCAGGTGGCCTAATATGTAGAGAGTTGGGCTGCTTACCCAAAGGCTATAGTGCTCTACTGGTTCAAATCCTCCAGAAGCCCCTACAGGAGAAAGAGAGGCAATCTCCTCCAGTTCTATTTACAGACTTTATAATCCACTGGAGAGTCAGGTAGGACTAGACAGTAGTTACACACACACACACACACACGGGGGGTGGGGTGGACAAAGACAAGAGAGAGAGAAGGTGCCTTCAGTCTTTAGCTTCTTGTTACAAAGGCTTTTATGATTACATTGGAACCATCTACATAATCCAGAATGATCATCCTATCTCATGATTCTTAATCACATAAACAAAGTACCTCTGTTTTCTAAGATAACATTGCCATACTTATTGGGAATTAGGACTCAGACATCTTCGGGGAGTTTCTGTTGTTCCCCCACCAGACATGGCACTGATGGAACTTTAAATTCACTATAACAACATCCATTCTGACTTAAAGTGACCATCCATTGAAAGGAGGCTTCTCCCAGAAAAGCTTTTAGATTTTAGAACCATTCACCCTGTTTCCTGCAATGAGTTTTGCTGTGAAAAAAATCTCACATCTATGATTCAAACCTTACAATTTTTTTATAGAAACACAGCAACAAACAAACAAACCAAATCAAAACAAAACAACCCAGTCTTTTGGGGCAGAAGACAAATATCTTCAATTTCATTTGCAGCTGAGATAGTCAAAGGAGCCTCCCTCAAATGCCAGAAATGGGGATAAAAACATTAAATCCCACGCTTTTTATTTCTCAGTTTTGGTATTTTTCACACAATATGGCACTGATTTTAAATCCTTGCACATACATAAAACATGAAAAAAGGAAATTACATTTATTTTTAAAAGGCCCCAAAATATTTGTGGTTTGGGAAAAAGAGGAAACACTTCAGTCCTTTGTAGTACAATTCAACTTTTATGACAAATTCATATTCCCATATTCTGACTTCTCTAAGTCAGAATTTTTTATTTCTTCAGGAGTTTAGGCCAATAGTCACGTGGATATTGTGTCAATGTTTGGAGGCATTTTTATGCATTGCTGAACAAATTTCAGAGGAAATGACAATGCCTCAAATTAAATTTTTACAAGTATGATAACCATAATTCTGTTTAATTTCCAAATACATTTATTTATTCATGTAGTTAAAAATGTGAGCATTAATTATGAATGTTTTTTCCTCTTAAGAGGTTTTCAGAGAGAGACAATTTCAATCTATTATTATCTCACCAGGACCCAGAAGAGTGTCTTGAACTTTGTTGACTAATAATTATTTCATGCAAAGAAGTTATCAAGTCACTTGTAGTGTGGTACGTGCTATGAGGGAGGTAAGCGTAAAAGGAGGTCCCCTGGCTCTGGCAGCATCTAACCTAATTATTCACTTATTGCCATAGAGTTGGAACAGACTCATAGTGAGTTTCAGAATCTGTAAATCACACAGGAGGAGAGTGCCTATCTCTCCCCTGCAGAACTACTATTGTGTTTGAAACACCAAAGAAGCTCTACTTCTGAGTGAGCAGTACCACTCCCTACAGACTATGCCACTTGAAACCCATTGATGAGGGTTAGCAGGTGAGGAAAAATATTAAACAATTGCTATAGAGTCAACAAGACTCATCGTGACACCGTGTGTGTCAGCGTAGACCTGTGTTTCATGTTGTTGTTGTTATGTGCCGCCGAGTCACTTGCGACTCATAGCGACCCAATGTACAACAGCCCTAAACTCTGCTCTGTCCTGTGCCAATCGCACTATCTCTGACACTCCCATCCCGATTATCCCAGTCACTGAATCAGTCCACCTCATAGAGGGCCTTCCCCTTCTGCGCCGTCCCTCCACACTCCCAAACAAAATGTCCTCCAGGGACCGGTCTCTCCTCACAACATGTCCAAAGTATGTTAGATGGAGCCTCAGAATCTTTGCCTCCAAGGAGCCACCTGGTTTAACCCTTTCCAGGACAAATCTGTTTGTTTTCCTAGTAGTCCGTGGTATTCTCAATACTCTTCTCCAGCACCACAGCTCAAAGGCATCAATTCTCCTTCTATCCTCCTTGGTCATTGTCCAACTCTCTGATGCATAACAAGTGATTGTGAAGACCGTGGCCTGTATCAAATGCATCTTAGTCCCCAGACAGACACCATTGCTCTTCAATATTTTGGAGAGGTCCCTAACAGCAGACTTTCCCATGGCAATTCACCTTTTAATTTCCTGGCTACTGGTGCCAAGAGTGTTGACTGTGGAGCCAAGCAAACTAAAGCTGTGTACAATCTCAATCTCTTCACCATCCATCCTGATGCTGCCAATTGGTCCAGTGGTGAGAATCTTTGTCTTCTTGACATTGAGCCTCAATCCGTATTGAAGGCTACAGTCCTTGACCCTCTGCAGCAGGTGCTTCAGGTTCTCTTCAGTTTCGGCAAGCAGGGTTGGGTCATCTGCATAACACAGATTGTTGATAAATCGTCCACCAATCTTGACCCCACATTTCTCCTCATAGAGCCCAGCCTCCCGGATAATCTATTCTGCATATAGGTTGAAAAGGTATGGAGATAGGATGCATCCCTGGCATACACCCTTTCCAATTTTGAACCATGCAGTGTTCCCTTGCTCTGTTCTGATGACTGCCTCTTGGTCCAAGTATAGGTTTCGCATTAGCACGATCAAGTGTTCTGGGATTCTCATTCTTTTCAGAGTCAGCCACAGTTTGTTATGATCCACACAGTCAAATGCCCTTGCATGTTTCATGTAGTTGTTATTATATGCCATCAAGTCATCTGCAACGCACAGCAACCCTACGTACAATAGCTTTGAACACTGGCCTATTCTGAGCCAGTTTCATTGACTCTGAAACACCTAATTTCATTGCCTTAGTTACCGTGTTAATCCATCTCATCCAGTGTCTTCCTCTCCTGTGCTGTCCCTCCACCCTTCTGAGCATGATGTCCTTCTCCAAGGACAAGTCCCTCCTGGTCACATGCCCAAAGTGTGTGAGATGGAGCTTCAGAATCCTAGCCTCCAAGGAGAAACTTGGTTTCACCCTCTCAAAGACAGACCTATTTATTTTCCTGGCGGTCCATGGTCTGTGTTCCATAGCGTGGTCAATAACTCATCTTTGAGAAATAGACCACCTTTCCTCCAGATGCTGTAGGTGGACTCACCCATCCTTTCTCTGGGCCATAAGCTGAGCATGTTACACTTTGTATAACCCAAAGACTTAATTGGATAAGAATCTCCAAACCAAACCCAACACTGTCAAGTTAATTGAGTCATAGTGACTCCAAAGGACAGAGTATTACTGTTAGAACTGTTGGATTTTTAAAATATTATTTTTCTTTTTTCTTTTTAATTTTATATTGGTTTGCTCACAAAGTTTGTATTCATTGTGTTTCACAGTGTTCTTTATTCATATTGTTCTTCAGACATTAATTCCCATGCAATATGTGTTATAAAATCAGTCATCATTGGAACTTGTCCATCCCTGTTTTCAGGTCCCTGCCAGATCTTTCCCATTTCCTCCACTCTCTCTCTCCACCCACCAAACTGTGCAACCTTGTGATTTTGCCTCTACCCATCCTCACCCCTCTGCTCCCACCCCTTTCCCCCTTGAGTCCCCGTACATATTTTACTAGTTAAAAGGAGAAGACACCAATAACTCAATTAAGGGATGATAGAGGTGATATACAACAGACCAGAGGAAATTAAATCTATAATATTGAAGTATTATGAAAAGCTAAACTCTCATGAATTTGAAAACTTAGAGGAAATGGAATCCCATAGGATTTATGGAAGCTGACTGCCAGTTTTAGACAGTTTTATTTGAAGTACACTCAATGCGTTAGTGAGAGGGAGCAAGTTGCAACGATAATGAATACTGTAACTCCATTTATATAACACAGCAAATAAAAACATATATACACGTATACATAGAAGTCAAAACCGCAATGAGATACCATCTCACTCCAATAACAGTGGCAAAGTTTAACAGGACAGCAAGTAATAAATGTTGGAGAGAATGTGGTGAGATAGGAGCCCTTATACATTGTTGGTGGGATTGTAAAATGGTACAACCACTTTGGAAGGAAGTTTAGCATTTCCTCAAAAAGCTGAACACAGAAATTCCATATGACCCAGCTACTCCACTGCTTGAAATATATCCCAAGGAAATGAGAACTAAGGCACAAATGGAACTTGTTCACTAATGTTCACAGCAGCTTTATTCACCATCGCAAGAACATGGAAACAGCCCAGATGTCCAACCACAAAGGAATGGATTGAGAAATTATGGTACATTCTTGAAATGGAATACTGAGTAGCACGCAGGAGCAATGATTTTGTTAATTATTACCTACCTTGGGAGGGACTGGAGAACATCATGTTGAGTGAACTAACGTAGTCCCACAAGGGCAAATATTGCATAGAACCACTATTGTAGAATGAGTATGAGGATCTAAGGGGGTGGGGAGGGTGGAAACAGAAGGATGAGGATGTGTGGAGGATAGAGGATTAACCATAGGATTATATAATTTGATAGGGGCAAAAGTGAGGGAAATCGGAAGAATCTGGTGTGAAAAACCATATATTCCAATTTTGTAAATAAGCTAGTGTAATAATAAAAAAAAATCCTAAAAAAAGAAACAGTGTATAAGAATTTCAATGTAAGACTTCTTTTTCTTCCTAAGTAATTTTATTCAAATTTAAACAGTTTAATCTCATCATTGTTGTTTTAAATCTCACATATCAATTTAGAAAAACAACAGAAGGAGAGAAAGATTTTAAGGAAAAAAATTCATTCCATTTTGAATCAGCATTATAAAACCCTTCCTTCCACACCTCCTGTCATTTGACTCATTTACTTGCTGGGAATCTTGTTTGTTCCATGACAGTATAAAACACAGACATCAGTCTAGTCATTTCTCAACAGCAACTTCCCGTTTTGCTGAGTGATTTCATTTCCTACGATTCATTCAAATGAAAGAAATTCCAATGACAACTAAGATACAAACCTTGCCATATCAAGATGTTATTATGACAATTAGAGTAAACAAGTACTCTTTTGTACAGCTCTATATGCACACAACTATGAGTTTAATAATTACCAAGAAAAGGAAAGTTTTCATGAGTAAAATAGCAATATAAAAAAAGAAAAAAAAAACTCCAAGCAAATCACAAGCATACATATTTATAAACCAAACCAAACTCACTGCCCTAGAACTGACCAGGCTTTCATTCTTTACAGGGGATGTCTGCCCAAATTTCCCTTTAGAGCAGTTGTGAATTCAATTGCTGACCTTTCAGTTAGCAGCTACATGTATTTTGCTGTAAGCCGCATAGTCCCTTGGACCCTAAAATGTGAACATAAATAACAAAGGATAGAATAGTTACAATGGCCAAGGGAAGAACAGTCCAAAGAAGGGGGAGAATGATAGGGAGCGGATTGAAGACAGTACCTGCCATGGAAAATTGTATCACTAATGCTCTCTACTTGAATTTGAGGATTACAAGTTATTTTATTTGTTGTCATTTCCTCAAATCATTTGCCTAATGTGATTCTTCAGAAAATTACAATACTTTAGGTTGCCATTTGATAGCCTCATGTTACTCTGTTAATAATAGAATAGTATGAGGGTATATCTTAGTATTTGGGAATTATCTTAGAATTCTTAAATTGAAATGTTGTGTCCTCTATGCAGCAAAAAAATGAGACTGACACATTTTGAATCCACCAGCTGCTCAAGGGAGAAAATGGGCTATCTCCTTCCCTGTGATTTACTCCCTCTGAAAACCCACTGGAGGGTCAGCTATGGTTCTGTTCAAACTCAATGGTATGTAACAATTAGTATTGTAGATGTAGACAATGGCTTTGGTTAGAGTCTTGGAAACTGTCTTGGATTGAATTGTGAAACTCTGGTGGCTGGCACATAGGGATTTGCATCACCAAACCAAAGGCAAGGGGTTCAAATCCATCAACTACTCCTCAGAAAAAAAGATGGGCAATCTTTCCTCTCTGAAAACCTGATGGAGAGTCAGCTATGAGTCAGTTCTGACTGATAGAAAATACATGTCAATAATGTGAAAGCTATGTAACGACTCCCCAGGAACTATCAATTTGTTGTATGGAAAATTAAAGGTGAAATGCAATACTTTCTAATCCCATTAGATCCTAACTGGATGTTAGAAGAATTCCCCGAGGGTGTGGCCTGTTGTTGCTGTTTTTAGGTGCCGTTGAATCAAGTTCAACTAATAGTCACCCTATGGACAAAAGTCTGAAATTTGTCCTGTCCTGTTCTATCCTTACAATCTCCACCATGCTCCAGGCCACTGTTACAGTCACTATGTCAATCCTTCTCATTTAGTGTCCTCTTCTCTTCCTCCACCTCTCTACTTTTCCTATAATGTCTTTTACCACGGACTAGCCCCTTCTGACAAAAGTATGCTTGATGAATTGTCACTGTCCCTATCCTTGCTTCTAAAGAGCACCCTGGTTGCACTTCCTTTAGGACAAATTTTTTTTTTTTTTGCATTTTGTGCTATATTTGATAATCTTCACCAACATCACAATCAAAAGGTATCAACTTTTCTTGTACTGTCCTTATTCATTGTTTAATTTTTTTTCAGATGCATACGGAGCAATTGAAAATATCCTGGCTTGGATCAGGTACACATTCGTCTTTACATTAATATCCTTGCTCTTTAGCACTTTGGAGAGATCCATAATAACAGATTTTCCAGTACAACACATCTTGAGATTTCGTGACTTCTGTTTCTGTGGAGTTCATTGTGGATCCAAGCAAAATTAAATCATTGACAACTTCAGTCTTTTCTCCATCATGATGTTGCTGGTAGGTCTGTGATGAGGATTTTTTGTTTTCTTCATATTGAGATGGAATCCACATTAAAGGCTATAGTCTTTTATTTTCTGTAGCAAGTGCCTCAAGTCTTCTTCACATTCTTTAAACAAGATTGTGTCATCTGCAAAGCATAGATTGTTGATGAGTCTTCCTTTAATTCTGATTCCACATTCTTTATATAGTACAGCTTCTCAAATGATTTATTCAGCATACAGATTAAATGGGTGTGGAGAAATGATACAGCCTTGACAACAGAGTTTTCTACCATGCAATGTTCACTTTCTCTGTTTGGAAAACAGATTCTTGATCTTGATCTAGGTTCCACATGAGCACTATTACTAGTTCTGGGATTCCAGTTCTTCTCAATGTTACCCATAATTTATTTGATTCACACAGCCAAATGTTTTTGCATAGTGTGCTGCCAACCTAAAGGCATGGGATTCAAATCCACCAGCTGCTCCAGGGAAGAAAGACGGGAAAACTCCTTCTGTATGATTTAGTGCCTCTCAAAACCCACTAAAAATAAGGATGGGCAATCTCAGCCTGTGTGATTAACTGACTTTGAGAACCTTCTCTGGGTCAACTATGGGTTCCGACTCAATGGAACTCAACAACAAAAACAACATGATGGTACATAGCAATGACGACAAACATATTTCCGATATTCTCTGCTTTCAACAAAGATCCATCTGACATCAGCAATGATATTCCTCATTCTACAATCTCTTCTGAATCTAGCCTGAATTCCTGACAGTTCTCTGTCAATATATAGACCTGTTTTAATAAACAGTTTCAGCTGGGTTTTTTCCAGCAAGATTTTACTTGCATGTGATATTAATTCTGTTGGGTCCTCTTTTTGGGAGGAAATGAAAAGATATACGAATCTATTTTTATCTTCACTGGAGAGAAAGAGGAAGGAAATTGAGCCAGAGGGAAGGATCCTTGGTATCATCAAGAAATAATCACCAAAAGTGGAGTAGACCCTTCCCTCTACATGACACAACACACAACTTCTTGACAAAGGATAAAGCCAGAACACAGAGATCTACAGGGAATACTGAACCTACAGACACTGAGAGAAACAAAAACTTTCCTTACAAAGGGAACTTTTGTCCTGAACTGTAAGAGAATAAATATATTTTTTGTTAAAACCATCCACTTGGGATATCTTTTAGTATTCCTGTTATAGCAGTATTAGATAACAAAGACAGAATTCTTGTTAAAAGTCTTAGCAGAGGGTAAAATGAATTTGGTTATACAATCCCCAAAAATGACTCTCAAAAGCTTCCATACCAAATTCTCTCAGCAGTTCAGGTATGTTAAGAAATTCACACCTCACATCACAAAAAAACCTTAAAATATGAAAATACTTCTATTTTCAAAGTTATTTTTTTCCTTGATAAATGTACCTATTCTCACAAACTAAAATTTTAAAAATAAAAACTAAATTTTTTGATGACATATCCTCTAGGTATCTGATGTGGTCTAGCCTGACTAGTCTTTCCACATGCAGGAAGTTACTCAATAAAAAAATAAGGCATTATTTTAAGGAGTGCATCTGTATTTGAAAAAAATCATCTACAGTTCTTTTTCATGACTTCAAGTAAAATGAGTTAAATATTTTTTTTCCAGTGTACTTCAGTTCAACAACAAGAAAACAAAGACTGTCAACACTGGACTGATTGGCAGCATCATGATAGATGGCGAAGACATTGAGATTGTTAACAACTCTAGTTTGATGGGCTCCACAATCAACACTCTTTGTACCAGCAGCCAGGAAATCAAAAGACAAATTACATTGGGAAAATCTGCTGTCAGGGGCTTCTCCAGACTACTGAAGAGCAACAACATCAGTCTAGTGCTTGATCCAGGCCATAGTCTTTGCAATTGCTTGCTATGCGTTGGAAAGCTGGACAATCACTAGGGATGATAACAGAGAATTGATGCCTTTGAGTTGTGGTGCTGGGGAGGAGTATACCATTCACTTCCAGGAGAACAAACAGGTTCGTACAGGAGAGGGTGAAACCAGGCTGCTTTTTAGAGGCAAGGATTCTGAAGTTTCATCTAACATACTTTGGGCATGTTGCAAGGAGGGACCAGTCCTTAGAGAGGGACATCATGCTTGAAAGGATGGAGGGACAGCACAGAGGAGGAAGACCTTTTATGAGATGGTTCGATTCAGTGACCAGGATAATGAGGACAGGTGTGTCAGACAATAAGGTTGGCAAAAGATGGAGCAGGTTTCAGGGCTATTGTACATAAGATTTCTATGAGTTACAAACAACTCAACGGCATATAACAACAACAACTAAAACTTCAGTTCAATGTCAATCCCAATGATACTTTTCCTTCATATGTGAACTATAGATGTATTACTTGAACTTGACAATACATATGACAAACTGGAATCACCTTTTCTTGTCTTGGTAAATGGCACCATGCTCACCCAGTTACTCAGACCATCTTGAAGTCCTTCTGCCTCTCAAGCTCCATGCCAAAGCAGCAGGTTTTGTTTGTTTTTTAGTTTATTTTCAGTCTCCTTTCCATGAATGTAAGTTCCAATGGAACAGAGATCTTGCAAGTTCTTTCTGTTCATAAACAAGTCTTCGGAATCTAAACCGATCAAGTATAAAGTGAATATTTATTAATAAAACTTTACTAACATTTTAAAAATTTTCTTTCAGGAAATATTCTGAAACATACAAAAGAGGTATAAGAAAGTCCCTGTAATTTTTATATTCAGAAATAATAGCTATCAATATTCTATAATATTCTCTGTGACACATATAAATATTACCAGAAACTCTGCAATAGATACCTTAAAGTTAAATTAAAGAGATAAAAGAATTATTTTTTATATCGTAAGACAAGTAGAAATAGTATATAAGCTGTTTAGGTGGTGATTTTCCCTTATAAAATCTTATCTCGTAATTTTTTCTCACATTATTACTATTGAAAAAAATGTGTAGTATTTCATCACAGGAATATATCATAACTTAAACTTATTTGTTCATACTTTCAATTTTACATTAACTTGTTTAAATTTTTTAACATCAGTGAATCAAAAAAATTAAAAGGGATAAATACATAAGTAATTTTCAATTCTTTTAGATGGAAAAATGTGTATTTTCTTCTTCTGTTTATGTATTTATCCAACCATGTATTTGTGGACTATATGGTTTCATGGATAATTTATATGTATTTATTTATATTTGATATTTTGTCTGTAATTATATTTATTGTTCCTCAGTTTTCTCTTTCAAAAAATGGCCAGCCTCTGAAAACCTATTGGAGATTCAGCTATGAATTGGTTCTGACTCCATGGCACATAACAATAACAATGATATTATATTTAGAACTTTAAAAAAACTCAATTCATATCCATCAAGTCATAATTGACTTTTAGCTGAATCTCTATTGGGTTTTCTGAGGCCACAAATCACAGTGAAGAAGAGTGCCTGTTTCCTTCCCTCTGGTTGTTTAGAAACACCAGAGAGAGTCTTTGAGTTATCAGGGCAACTTACAATGTACTGTGTCTCTTCTGATAATATTATACTTAGAAGTCTTGATAAACTTCCTTATTGATTTTCATTAATCGGTATATTCTTCTGGGTTTTGATGTATACTTTTATACCCCTGTGAATAATGACTATTTTGTTTTATCCTTCATAATTTTCTCACAGATTTTCTTTATCTATTTTAATGGGATAAAAAGAAATTACAGTACAATGCCAAGTAGAATAAGTGATAGTGAAATTCCCAGCATACTCTTGCATTTGAAGAGGATGCTTGTAAGGTTTCACCTTCGTAAATGTACTTTGTGGATTCGTGAAAATTTATCTCTGTTACTAAAATTAGAAAATTGCTATCATAGGGAGTTATATTTTTAGAGACCTACTTTCCAGAATATCTTTATTAAAGTTATTAGGAGGGGGTTTTTGTTTGTTTGTTTGTTTGCTTGCTTGTTTTAATTTGGGAGCTCTTAAGCCATAATCTTTCCAGTCACCTGCTATATATCTGAGCAATGGACAAAGAATAAGGATAGCAGAAGAACTGATGTCTTTGGTTTTTAGTGTTGGATAAGAGTGTTGAAAATTTCAAAAGACTGCCAAAAGAATAAGAATAAATGTCTTGGAGAAAGTAAAACTAGAATGCTCTTTGGAGACAAAGATGGTGAAGCTTCGTTTCACATACATCAGACATGCTGTTAGAATAGACTGTTCTTTGGAGAGAAATGTCATTCTTGGAAAGATGGAAGGTCAGTGAAAGAGAGGAAGATCCTCCTCTAGATGGATTGATACAGTGTCTGACAATGAGCTCAAGTGTTTTGGGGAAAATAAAGATGGCTCAGGATAGGAAAAGGTTCAGATCTATTGCTCATAAGGTCTCTGTGAGTCATACTCCATTCAATGGCATTTACCAACAGCAACGACAAATTTTGCCAAGAAAAGATCCACCTCTGTCACCATTTCAAAGATAGGAACAGAATGTGAAAATTATTGAACGATATCCCTAATGTCATATGAAAGTAAAATCTTGCTGAAGAATATTTTTTAAATGGCTGGAGCAATTGTCGTTGTTGTTAGGTGCTGTCGAGTCCCTGTGACTCATAGCAACCCTATGCACAATAGCTCTGAACTCGTCCTATCCTCAACCAGTCTTAATGTTTCTGACACATGTAACCCCATTACCCCAGTTACTGTGTCAGTCACTCTCCTCCAGAGATTTCCTCTCCTGAGCTGATCCTCCACCCTTCCAAGCATGTTGTCTTTCTCCAAGGACTGGCCCCTTCTAGCAATATGCCCAAAGTTTTGTCATTGATAGAAGAATTTTCCCAGTGCAATTCACATTTTGATTTCCTGACTGCTGGTGCCAAGAGTGTTGATTGAGGAGCCAAGCAAGCTGAAATTGTTAACCATCTCAATCTCTTCTCCGTGTATCATAGTGCTGCCATTTGACCCAGTGGTAAGAATCTTTGTTTTCGTGATTTTGAACTTTATTGTGGAGACTTCAGTCCTTGACCTTCTGCAGCTAATGTTTCAGGTCCTCTTCAGTTTTGACAAGCAAGGTTGTTGATAGTATTCCTCCAATACTGATGACACATTTCTCCTCATAAAGCCCAGACTCTTGAATGATCTATTTTGCATGTAGATTGAAAAGATATGGAGCTAAGACCCATCCCTAATGCACTCCTTTCTCAATTTTAAACCATGCAATGTTTGTTTGCTTTGTTCTGAGAACTGCTTCCAGTCCAAGTATACATGTTACATGAGCACAATCGGATGTTCTGGGATACCCATTCCTCCCAATGTTAGTCACAATTTGTTGTGATCCACACGGTCAAATTCCTTTGCATAGTCAGTGAAACACAGATAGACATTATTCTGGTATTCTCTGCTCTCAGCCAAGACTTATCTGACATTGGCAATAATGCCCCTAGTGCCACAGCCTCTTCTAAACCTACTTTGCATTTCAGGTAGTTCTCTGTCAATGTACTGTGGAGAATATAAAATAGCAGAGAATGTAAAATAGATACTTACTAGTATTGACGAAAAAAAACCCCACAAAACCACTAGACTGAAAGCACGTAACAGAAACATAACAGCAACAATTTAAACTTGATACCAGGCGCTTCACAGTCTCAGGTAGGCATTTTAGGTTGGAAATTCTTGTGTAATGAAGAGCTATAGAGGAAAGACAGAATCTAGTTCTCTATCTGATCTTACTGTCAGTCAGTTGGCTGAACCTAGAACTCTCTCTTTATCTTTATAGGACTAAGTTTCCCCCTCCGTTAAATAAGCATCTTAGATTATTTAATGTCTAATGTGCTGTGGGCTGGTTTGTTGTTGTTATGTGCCATCCAGTCACCTGTGACTCATAGTGACCCTATGTACAACAGCCCTAAACCCTGCTCTATCTTGTGCCACTCTCACTGTGTCTGACATATCTACCCTGACTATGCCAGTCACTAAATCAATCCACCTCATAGAGGGTCTTCCCCTCCTGCACTGTCCCTCCACCCTCCCAAGCATAACGTCCTTCTCCAAACACTGGTCCCTCATTGCAACATGTCCAAAGTATGTCAGATGAAGCTTCAGAAACCTTGCCTCCAAGGAGCAGCCTGTTTTAACCCTCTCAAGGACAAACCTGTTCGTTTTCTTAGCAGTCCATGATATATTCAATATCCTTCTCCAACACCACAGCTCAAAGTCATCAATTCTTCTATCCATCCTACTCATTGTCCAGGTCTCTGATACATAGCAAGTGATTGCAAAGACCATGGACTGTATCAGATGCACCTTAGTCTCCAGAGTGTCACCATTGCTCTTTGGTACTTTGGAGAGGTCCCTAACAGCAGACTTTCCCATCACAATACGTCTTTTGATTTCCTGGCTATTGGTGCCAAGAGTGTTGACTGTGGAGCCAAGCAAACTAAAGCTGTTAACAGTCTCCATCTCTTCATCATCCATCATGATGCTGTCAAATGGCCCAGTGGTGAGAATCTTTGTTTTCTTGATATTGAGCCTCAATCCATATTGAAGGCTACATTCTTTAATCCTATGCAGCAAGCGCTTCTGGTCCTCCTCAATTTCAGCAAGCAGGGTTGTGTCATCTGTATAACACAGATTGAATCTTCCTCCAATTCTGATGCCACATGCTCTCATTTAAAGTCAACCAGGACCTGGTGGGCGGGCCCTGTACTTCAAAAGCAGCTGGACCCCCAACTAGGTCTCCATTTTGAAGGCTCATGTGTGGAAAGCAGATTCTCTTGTTTTGGTGGGTGTCGGTTATGGACTGTTTGGTTGTTTGTTTTTTTATTCACAATTGGCTGTGAGCTGATTGGATTTGCTGGTTTTAGCTGGTATTAGTTGTATTTTAAATGAACATTCTTCTAAGTGGTATAGCACTGGTCTGTCAGTTCGCAGTACTGAAGTAACTTGGGGTTTCTGTGGTCTTGAGTACTGTACCACTCTTGTGTCAAATGCCATAATGGTTACTCCTCTTAGACAGTATTTGGTGGAGCTACCAGAATGAGATATGCTTGGAATCAGGAGTGGCATCCACTTCTTAAAGAACATGCCTGTGGAAACTCTGTGAACGTAGATCAACGACTATAATTATAGAACAGAGTTCAGGTCTTTTTTTTCATACGGTTGCTATGAGTCATGCTTGACTCGACAACATTTAACAAGAAGAAGAAGAACAACAACAATGTTCTGTTCAGCTGTTGTAGTGTCTGAGAGGAAAAAGTGATCATTAAGTGCACTGAGGTGCTTAATCTTGCAGTTTTTTATTTATTTTCCAACCAGACTGTGTTTGATTGCTTTTATGAATGTATTTGCTTCTTAATGAAATGTAAATAATTTCATAAATTCCTTTACACTTGTAAGTGTTCATTTTTTAAAGTTGTTCACCTCATGGTCTCAGTACGTTATATCTGAATTGCTTCCAGAATAGTCCTGCTCTTTCCAATAAAATTCTAAAAGATACTGGAAAGAAACATTAAGCTTTGTATTGAAACGGAAGCAAATCAAGGTAAAACAAACAAAACAAGCCATGATTTTAATCCTTCCAGAATATCTGATTCTCCTGTGAAGAGTTATGCAAAAGTGCTTAATATGCAATAAGGTTAATGAGTAAAATGCATATTGCATGAACATTTGGAGAGAGAGAATAGGTATAGAGAAAGAATACAACCCTGATTCACTCCCTTCTTAATTTTAAATCATGCAGTGTTCCCCTGCTCTGTTCAAACAACAGCCTCCTGGTCCAGATAGAGGTTTCGCATGAGTTCAATCAAGTGCTCCGAGATGCCCATTCTTCTCAATATCAGCCACAAATTGTTATGATCCGCACAGTCAAACACCTTTGCATAGACAATAAAAAACATCTTCTGACAATCTTCTGGCATTTTTCACTTTCAGCCTGGATCTATCTGACATCAGCAATGATACTCCTGGTGCCATGGCCTCTTCTAAATCCTGCTGGGACTTCTGGCAATTCCATATCTATGTACTGTTCCATCTGTTTTTGAATGATCTTCAGCAGTATTTTGCTTGCATGGAATATTAATGATAGTTTAATAATTTCCACATTCAGTTGGATCACTTTTCTTGGGAATGGGAACAAATACGGATCTCTTCCAATCCATTGGCCAGACAACTGTCATCCAAATATCTTAGTATAGATTGGTGAGCACATCCAAGTTGCATGTGTTAATAGAAACAAGTCAACTGGTATTCCATCAATTCCTGGTGCTTTGTTTTTTGCCAATTTCTTCAATGCAGTTTCCACTTACCCCTTCATTACAGTTGGCTCCTGTCTGTATAGTACTTCCTGAAATTTTTCAGTGCCAATTAATTTTTTCTGGTACAATGATTTGGTGCATTCTATCCATCTTCTTTTGATGAATTCTGGGTCATTCAGTATATTGCCCATAACATCTTTCAATTTTGTGACTTGAGGCATAAATTTGTTTTTCAGTTCTCTCAACTTGAGAAATGCAGGGCAATTTTTTTTTAACCTCAAATTCCAACTCTCTGCACATTTCATTTAATACTTTGCTTTGTCCTCCTTAGCTGCCCTTTGAAATCTTCTGTTTATCTCTTTTACTCCCTTTGCTCTGTATGCTGAGAAAATTATTCGAGAACCTGGACACTATGAAGAGAAATATGGAATTAGGACTGGAGGAAGACTCATCAATAACCTGCATTATGCAGTTAATACAACCTTGCTAGCTGCAAGTGAGGAGGAATTGAAGCACTTGTTGCAGAATATCAAGCAATGTAGTTTGATATGGATTGCCTCTCAATGTCAAGAAAACAAAGATTCTTGCTACTGACATGATAGGCAAAGTCAGGATGGAGAAGAGCTTGAAACTGTCAACAACTTCATCTTGCTTGGATCTACAATTAACCCTTTTATTACCAGCAGTCAGGAAATCAGGAGACACATTGCACTTGGAAAATCAGCAGTAGGAGATCTTTTGCAGTTATTGAGGAATAATGATGTCAGTTTGAGAACTAAGGTGCATCTGATTCAGGACATAGTCTTTTTAATCATTTGCTATGCATCAGAGAGCTGGACAGTGAATAAGGATGACAGAAGAAGAATTGATGCCTTTGAGCTGTGATGTTAGAGAAGAGCATTGAAAATCCCATGAACAGCCAAAACAACAAATAAATATATCTTGGAGAGGGTGCAGCTGGAGTGCTCTTCGGAGGCAAGAAGAGGAGGCTCCACCTCACATACTTCGGGCATGTTGCTAGAAGAGGCTATTCCTTAGAAAGGGATATACTGCTTGGAAGGATGGCGGGTTGGTGAAGGAGGGGAAGATCTTTGACCAGGTGTGTTCATGCAGTGACTGGCACAATGGACTCTAATATGTTAGGAAGTGTCAGTATGGCACAAGATAGAGCAGGGTTCAGATCTTTTGTTCATAAGGGTTGCTATGAGTCGTACTCGACTTGATGGAACCTAACAAAAACAACAAGATGAACATTTGATGCAATCAATAAAGAATGATCAGAGATTTGTCAGCGGGGCAGAGTGCCATTTCTATATTTTTTTAAATATCCTTGTGGTAAGGATAAAAAGTGATGTGAGTTCAGAGAGGCAGTCATGCTGGTAATTAAGAGAATAAATCCCTAAATGCTAATTGATTGGGTTAGAAAACTGGCTTTATTGGTTATTGGTGTGATGACTTCTTGTTGTTATGAGTCATGGAGTCAGAGCTCACTCATTTGACCCTCAAGTGAGTTTTCAGAGATTGTAAATTGCCTGGGAAATGATTACTGGTGAGTTCAAAGCACCTGAATTTTGGTTGGTAGTGCAACTCCTTACCCACCAGGCTACCAGAGCTCCACTGATGTGTGACTAGTGCAGGTTATCTAATTTCTTGGTGCCTCAAACTCCTCACTTGCTAAGTGGCGATAAGTATAGTACATTTTTCGTCGACCTGTTTGGAGTCTCAAATGTTAATACATCTAAATTACCTACAGTTGTTACTATGGAGACTTAGTGGCATACTGCAAAATATATAGGGCTAGTAATAAAAAAACATGGCATACACAGGTACTTCACAGGAGAAAGATGAAGAGAGTGCTCCATCTCAGAAACCCCATGGAAGGTCACTGTGAGTAGGAACCCACTGATGACAGTGGATGCTATTGGGTAGACTGTTGTTATGTGCTGTCCAGTTCATTGTAACTCATAGTGACTCTGTAAACAGTGGATCTGCAAACTACCCCATCCTGTGCCATCCTTGATATCCCTGACACACTTGAAAGCCCATTGCTTTAGTCACTCTATCAGTCCATCTTGTGCAGGTGTTCTTCACTTATACTGACCCTCTACCTTTTCAAACACAAAGTCCTTCTCCAAAGACTGACCTCTCCTAATAACATGCCCAGAGTATGTGAGATGGAGTTTCATCATTCTTGTTTCCAAGGAGTGGTCTCATTTCACTTTCCCCAGGACAGACTTATTTATTCTCTTGGCAGTCCATGGATATTCAGTACTATTCAATACCACAACTCAAATGCATTAACTTTTCTGTCATCCTTAGTCATTGACGAATTTTCAGATGGATAGCAAATAATTGAGATTCGTACTTGGCAAAGAAAGCCCTGTATCACTTAATGCTATTACTGGTTATTTGCCAAATAAAAATAGTTCTATTAGTACCTCTGGAGATGAATTACCCCTGGAGATGGTAATTTGACTGTTATAATTCTGTTACATATGATACGAAAATTATAAGAGGAATTCTCTCACTTCTCACGAATTCTCTCACTTCTGAGGAAGGGTAAAATAGAATGTGCAAAGCAAAGGAACTAATTTTGAGGAGAAAATGAAACTAAATATTTGGGGGAAATGGTTATCTCAAGAGAATTCACATTAGATTGAAAATTGGAGTGAGTAATTTAATTTGACATATTTTCATCAAATGTCCTGAATTAGAAGCCACAACTAAATATACTCATGATGAAATCTTGTCAGCTGGAAACTCATAGCAATATTTTATACGGGAGAAACACATTGTAGCAATGACGTGGTGGTGGACATCTGACCTCTAACTTCACAGGGGTGATGTAGAATCGAGAGCAACGCTCTAAGGCTGTTGCCTGTGAAACGGGTTAGGAAACTGCCTTGTACTGTTAGAAGTCAGATATGTCTGCTTTTCTCCAGCCTCTTTATAAGTTCTGACACCAGCTACCCTTCCCACTTCACTCTCTCCTTTTCTGTTGGGTCAGATAAATTTTTGAAAGGTCTGCACAAAATTCACAGGCAACAACCCTCATGATTATAGGGCTTATTAAGGAAATAATAGGTACTAATGCAGAATCAGAAGAGACTCAGGACACTGTTCTTGTAACAGCTTCTTCTCCACCATGCCCTCAGGCAGGCTTTTCCCTGCTCCCAGTCGTTCAGCCTGTTAGACTGGCTTGCCTTCTGCCCTGCTCTGGAAGGGTTACAAATTTCTTTAGTTCCACTGGTAGGTGCCTGGGGACATCTTATTCCATTAGCAAGTTTCCTGCCCCAATGTACTTAGCTTGCTTTCTCTTCAGTCCAAGGAGCACTCTCTCTCCATACTCTCCTTCTGATTTCCTGATTCTGTCTCTACTTCTTGCTATCTCATAGCTCAGCTTTCTGTCTCCTGAGTCTAGGAGATTCTAAGCATAGTGAACCTGAGTGAAAAGATTCCACTCCATTCTTGTCTCCTCTTGTTGGTAGTTGTCCCAGTTCCCTCCACACTTTGCTTTCTTTCCCACTTCTTTTTCCTTTTATCTGCTAAAAGATGTCTACTACAGGTCAAGCAAAAGTGAGGACTTGAGTGTACTCCACCGTCAAAGCATTTCACTAACATAACAAGTATAATCTAATTTTCACTCATGTAACCTGTTGTTATATGTCCTAGAATGACTCATACATTGCCCTCCATTAAGTTTTCAGAGGCTGTAAGCCACACAGAAGGATTGCCCATCTTTGTCCAATGGAGCAGATGATGACTTTGAAAAAGCTGTCTTTGGATTGACAACACAACTTGCCAAATTTAATCTTGCTTTATTAACATGCTGTTATGTACTGTCCAGTCCAGAACTGACTAATAGCTAACCCCTTCAGTGGATTTTTAGAAGTGGTAAATGACATGGGGGGAGCTGTTTTTACACAGATCATTTGGTGAATTCAAACTATATGCCTTAGGTTTGGCAGAGTAGCTCCTTACCCTTAGATGTTAGGATTTACAACACAGTCGATTGAGCATGATGACATCAAGTTAAAAAATGCAGGGAAACCACACAATGCTTGGAATCATGGCCTACCCACATTGGCACATAACCCCACCATCACAGGTTCTACACACATCTTTGATGGTCTCACTCCATTGTTATGCAGGAATCTCAAAAATGGTGTCCATTATTGTTGTTATTTTTAATGTGTAGAGTTGACTATGACTCAAAATGAACCTATGAAAAGCACATCTGAACCTTACCCTACCCTATTCTTCTAGGCAGTGCCTAGAAGAGTCATATTAATTTGCCTAATGCACAAGGCATACACTTTATTTTTAAAAAGCAGCTATCCTTTAGGTAGGTGCTAAATCTAATCCCTTTCGAGGAGTGTTCTATAAAAGAGAAGAATCTCTTCTGCATCTGCAGAAACACGCATACCTTGGGAAGAGAATTGTCATATTGTGATCCCTCGGTAAAATGCCACCTGGTTGGGAACCTGTGATAGCTGGGGTTATGTGCCACCTCAGCTAGGCCATGATTCACCAGTATTGTGTGGTTTTCCTACATTTTGTGGTTATCCTATAATGATGGGGCAATACTCTCAACCAGGTGGATTGACACAGTGACTGTAACGATAGGTTCTTGTAGGAAGTATGAGATAGCACAGGATAGGACAGTGTTCAGATCTGTTGTTTGTAGGGTCACTATGGGTCATACTCAACTTGAAGGCACCTAACAATAACAACAACAACAATAAAATAAGGAATGTCCAGGACTAACAACATAGAAAGGTCCTTTCCTGGAGCCAATGTCTTGATGTGAAATTGGTCTTCAAAACATTCTTGTTCTTTTAAAGTTTCATCCCCCCAAACAAACAAAATTAAATGAAACACCAAACAACACAGCAAAAGGTTTTAAAATTATTTTTTATGCCAATATATCACTTAAGAAAACTAAAGTCCCTATCCCTGGGAAACAATTTCAGTACAATAATTATGTTGTCCTTGAAAAGAAAATCTGTATACAACAAGAGTTGACAAGATGTTGAAATTAATATATTATGCTAACCAATCATAATTAATACTGTAAAACAAAATGTCTGTTGATGATTGTACTAAAAGTGATTATTTAACTTTCCTCATAAATGAACAATACATTGGTGGAATAAGAAGAAACTCATGGTGTCCATAGCTTATGTCTGTGAGACACACTCAAATGATCAGATTTTTAAAACTTGAGGCACATCTTTTAAGAGGTTAAAACTCACCCTCATTTAATAGAAGTCATCATTGGTTTAGCCAATCATAACAAAAACATGTGGCAAAATATTTGAGATGGAGCAAAAACATACTCAAGGGGGGGGTCTAGTGAACACGTCGTGGGGTCACAGAAAAGGCCTTTTAGAGGCTAGCAAATATCCTTTGGCTTTTATGGGATAATTAAGCGTTAATTGTATTAAATATATCAGTAGCTGTTGCTGGACTGGTGATAGTGGTGAAACTGTTAGTGTCTTAAAGGATGTTTTTCCTTTAGCGGAAGATCTCAAAGTAATACAGAGTTAACATCTGAAAGGAAAATGATAAAAACATTTAGCCACTTACGAATGAAGGCAAATGTCATGAAAAAATATCATTTCCGTTGTTCACGCTCAGTTGTTTTACTGATACTTCCATTCTAATGTTTATGTTTAGTTGGTCTTTTTTCCTTCTATTTTAAAAATATCTTTTCCTTCTTAAAATACTGGGGGGTTTTGTTAGAGTTTTGGGAAAAAAAGAGACTTTGATTAAGAATATTTCCTTTTTAAGTTTAATAAATTATTAGTTTAATAATTCTTGGTTTAACAAATTGAGTTCTAGTGCTTTGTTTAATGAAAATATATGCTCCCTTTCCCCCTCCCCCAATTCTACATTCTTGATCTCTATCGTCATCCAGAGGATTTCAACACATGGAGGAACAACTTGTACTTTATTACCAAAGAGGAAAATGACTTAAAAATTACACATGAGCTTGTATCCTGTGATATTTTTTTTAACTCCCCAAAAAAACATGAGACCACAGAATGAGGGGTAACTTGGAAGTCTGTGGGTTTTGGAGGGTTTTTATTTCTTTAACAGAGTTTTCTGTTAAAATATAAGACAAACTCACTTTAGAGCACTAGTTGAAGGTAATGGAAAAGTTGGCAATTTGTAACTTTGATACTAAGGGCTTAATGTTCAAAATGGCTTTTCTAGTTCTTGAATTTGACTTTACCATGTGGATGGGCTTGAATATGTGACTAGGGCACGTTAGCCTAGTTTCACCATTAAATTGTACAGATCCAGCAGCAGAAAAGGAGAAACCTCACTGCTGGCAAGTAAGAATGTGCTATATCTAGAGATTTTTGTACCAGCCAGACTAGAGCCTATGGCAGCAAAAGTTGTAGCAGCCAGAACATTGAACCAGAGACCTGACATGAGACAGAACAGACCTTGAGACTGCTACACCATTGAATCAGAGCTAAGATAGTTTTCCCCAAGTTTGTTGATTGTTGGAGGACTCTGTGTGAGTGTGTGTGTGTGTGTGTGTGTGTGTGTGTGTGTAGTGGCAGGGATGGGGAGGGGAGAGTCAGTATTGGCAGGATTGAGAACTTTATAACATTGACCCAAAGCCATGATGTGTGTGTGTGTGTGTGTAGTGGCAGGGATGGGGAGGGGAGAGTCAGTATTGGCAGGATTGAGAACTTTATAACATTGACCCAAAGCCATGAGACTTAAGGTTGAAGTGCCTCGAAGGACATTATGGAAGCGGTCCTGACTATTCTGCTACCAACCTAAATAATAGCCTTTTGACTTCCCCAATATGGTTCTGTGTGGTCTGTAAGATATCATATCAGGTTTTTGTACCCAGTAGAGCAGTAATATTGGTATTGGGATGAGTAGAACAAGGTGCAGGAGTATGAGAGACATGCCTGACTTCATGGGATTGGTTTTGTGTTGTTGATGTTGTTGATAAGGACAGTTCCCCTTTGTGAAGTTGGTCAGTTATAACCATCCCTACATGGTCCTTGCTCTTTTTGCAGAATCCATTCAATGCTCCATAAGAGAAAGATGTGATAGTCTACTCCAGTAAATATAATCCAATGCTGTGGAGTCTGTTCCAACTCATAGTGACCTTCCTTCAGGTTTTCAATGCAATAAATATTTATCAGAAGAGATGTCCATGCTTTTTCCTCAGGTAGGCTGGTGACTTGAACCACCAAACCTTCAGGAAACAACCTGACACATTTAGCTCTAAGCCACTAGAGGTCCTTTACAGTTGGCATTACAATCTTGGAAACCCTATGAGACAGTTCTACTCTCTTATAATAAAGTTAGTGTGAGTCTAGAGCATGAGGAGTTGTGCTGCCAACTCAAAAGCAACCAGTTTAAATTCACTAGCTGTCTGCAGAAGAAAGATGAGCAATCTCTTCCTGTGTGATTTACAGCCTCTGAGAACCTGCTGGAGGGTCAGCTACGAGTGAATTCTGACGCAACAGCAATAAGTGAGTGAATGATGAATCAAAAATCAAGTTAATGACAATAGATATCAAAATACAAATAATGAACAAGGAATGAGTAGAGAAACTTGTGTGACCTGTTTTTTTTAGATTCAGTCTAATAGTAAATCAGTGGCTCTAAGAACAGTATCTTGGAATGAGAAGATCAGGAGAGGGCCTGAAACCAGGGGATGAGCCAAATTGACTATCTTTGTATATTCTTTAGTATCTGTTGCCCTTCCTCTGTTACCTAGCTACTCCGAGTGTGTTGTAACTTACTTATTTTGTTCTCACTCACCAGACACTACTCACCTGTTCCACGGAATGTGCTTGACTGCCCTGTCTTCACTCTTCAGCTAAACGTTTGCATTGTCATTAAGCTGTGATTGTGCATGTAGAGTACCATTAGGCTATGATTCTATTCTGAAAATGCTTAGGGTGGTTGAACTAATTTCTAGGAATGAACCAGTTTATCTTGTTTCTTCTTGTCAGATGATGTCAAGTTGAGTGTCAACTCACACTAACCTCATGTGTTAGAGTAGTACTTTCTCTTTGAATTTTCTTGGTTGTAATCTTTATAGACACAGGTCATCAAGCCTTCTTCCATGAAGTCTCTGCATGAATTTGAACCACCAATCTTTAGAGTAGGAGCTCTTTGTTGAAGCTCAACATCAAGAAGACAAAGATTCTCACCCCTGAGCCAATTGGCAACATCATGATCGATGGAGAAGAGATTGAATTTGTTAACAATTTCAGCTTACTCATCTTCACAGTAAACCCTCTTTGGCACTTGTTGTTAAGTGCCATCAAGTTGTAGACAACTCATAGTGACCTTAAGAACGAAAGACTTGAACACTTGTATAACTTTCATCATTTCCCCAAGTTCATAGAGTTTACAGAGGCAAGCTATTTCGGAAGTGGATGCCACTCCTGCTTCCAAGTTTGTTTTAATTGGGAAGTTCCACCAAACACTGTCAACCATGGGTAACCATTATTGCATTTGACACATTAGTGTCACTGTGTTTAACATCACAGCAACCACAAATTACCTCTGTACAGCAAATGGACAGACCAGTGCTATACTGCTTAGAAGAATGCCTGACAAAAAAAAAAAAAATTAAAACCAGGCCTGAAGGCCGCAGATTAAAATCACCTACCTTTGTTTTGTAGCATAACTTTCTATCCAACAGGCCAACAGAGTTCTCTGTATGATGTTGTTGTTAAGTGCCATTGAGTCGTAGTCAACTCATAGCAACCTGATAAATCAAAGACCCTAAACACTTGTTCATAGAGTTTCTGGAGGCAAGCTATTTCAGATTGCAAACTATATTTCACATGTTGTTGTTGTTGTTATGTTCCGTCGAGTCGTTTCCGACTCATAGCGACCCTATGCACAACAGCCCTAAACCCTGCTCTATTCTGTGCCAATCTCACTGTCTCTGACACACCTACCCTCATTACCCTGTTGCAGACTGAGGGTAAAGTAATTTTATAATTATTAATAATAAGACAGTCAGGAATGAGATAGAACAGAGAGCATAAAACAGGGGACAGCAGTTCTCGACTGAAGACCCCAAGTAATGTTTCTCTGCCTATTTATTGATAATCAAGGGAAGTAAATCATAAAAGGAATTCGTTGTAAATGAAGCCCAGCTCTTTCTATTGAAAACTTTCCCTTTAACTCAGGAGGGAGGGGTTAGCAAATGCAGGAATTTGGTATACCCTTAAGGATTGCCTTGGCGCCTCAGGGTGAACTCTAGCTCAGGAAGTAACACTACCTCTGTAAGGGGGCCCTAGAAGTTTCCTATCTGTAGGGAACAAACAGCTCATTTTCTGTGATCTGCAACACGAAAAATCCTAACTTATAAATTTGTAATTCCTTCAATTTCTGAACAAGGGTTTTCATATAATGTTTGGTTTAAAGTTTGGCTTCCCATAATCCCAGTCACTGAATCAATCCACCTCATAGAAGATATTCCTCTCCTGCGCTGTTCCTCTACCCTCCCAAGCATGAAGTCCTTCTCCAAGGATTGGTCCCTCCTTGCAACATGTCCAAAGTATGTCAGATGAAGCTTCAGAATCCTTGTCTCCAAGGAGCAGCCTGGTTTAACCCTCTCCAGGGTGAATTGTTCATTTTCTTAGCAGTCCATCGTATATTCAAAACTTTTTTCAAACACCACAGCTCAAAGGCATCAATTCTCCTTCTATCCTCCCTAGTCATTGTCCAGCTTTCTGACACATAGCAAGTGATTGCAAAGACTATTGCCTGAATCAGGAACACCTTAATCTCCAGAGTGACACCACTGCTCTTCAGTACTTTGGAGAGGTCCCTAACAGCAGACTTTCCCATTGCAATATGTCTTTTAATTTCCTGGCTGCTGGTGCCCAGAGTGCTGACTGTGGAGCCAAGCAAACTAAAGCTGTGAACAATATCAATCTCTTCACCATCCATCCTGATGCTGCCAGTTGGCTCAGTGGTGAGAATCTTTGTCTTCCTGGTATTGAGCCTTAATCCATATTGAAGGTTGCAGTCCTTGACCTTTTGCAGCAAGAACTTCAGGTCCTCTTCAGATTCAGCAGGTAGGGTTGTGTCATCTGCATAACATAGATTGTTGATGAATCTTCCACCAATCCTGAAGGCACACTTCTCCTCATAGAGTGGAGCCTCTAGGATAACCTGTTCTGCATATGGATTGAAAAGGTATGGAGATAGGACACATCCTTGGTGTAAAACCTTCCCAATTTTGAACCATGCTGTTTTTCCTTGCTCTGTTCTGATGGCTGCCTCCTGGTACAAGAATAGGTTTTGCATTAGCATGATCAAGTGTTCTGGAATTCTCATTCTTTTCAGAGTCAGCCACAGTTTGTTATGATCCACACAGTCAAATACCTTTACATAACCAATGAAACATTGATAGACATTCCTCTGGTACTTTGCTTTCATCCAAGATCCATCTAACATTAGCTACAATATCCCTGGTACCATAATACCTTCTAAACTCAGCCTGCACTTCTGGTAGTTCTCTGTTGATGTGCTGTTCCAGTTGTTTTTGGATAATCTTCAGAAGAATCTTGCATGCATGTAATATCAGTGATATTGTTTGAGAATTTCCACACTCTTTTGGGTCACCTTTCTTTGGAATGGGAACAAATATATAGATCTCTTCCAGTCAGTTGGCCAAGTGCTTGTCCTCTAGATTTCTTGATACAACTTTGTGAATACTCTAGATTTCTTGATACAACTTTGTGAATACATCTAGGTCGGAATCTTTTAAGTTTAAATACTTCAACTGACATATTAAAAGATTTCATACTAGCAATCAGAAAATCAAAAGACAAATTACATTGGGAAAATTTCCAGTCTGGGACTCTCCAGTTGTTTGTTGTTGTTACGTCGAGTTGCTTGCAACTCATAGTGACCCTATGTACAACAGCCCTAAACTCTGCTCTGTCCTTTGCCAATCGCACTGTCTCTGATACTCCCACCCGATTATCCCAGTCACGGAATCAATCCACCTCATAGAGGGCTTTCCCTCCTTCGCTGTCCCTCCACCCTCCCAAGCATGATGTCCTTCTCCAAAGACTGGTCGCTCCTCACAACATGTCCAAAGTATGTTAGATGGAGCCTCAGAATCCTTGCCTCCAAGGAACCACCCGGTTTAACCCTTTCCAGGATGAATCTGTTAGTTTTCCTAGCAGTCCATGGTATTCTCAATACTCTTCTCCAGCACCACAGCTCAAAGGCATCAATTCTCCTTTGGTCATTGTCCAACTCTCTGATGCATAACAAGTGATTGCAAAGACCATGGCCTGTATCAAACGCACCTTAGTCTCCAGAGAGACACCATTGCTCTTCAGTACTTTGGAGAGGTCCCTAACAGCAGACTTTCCCATCGCAATACATTTTTTTTAATTTCCTGGCTACTGGTGCCAAGAGTGTTGACTGTGGAGCCAAGCAAACTAAAGCTGTGTACAATCTCAATCTCTTCACCATCCATCCTGATGCTGCCAATTGGTCCAGTGGTGAGAATCTTTGTCTTCTTGACATTGAGCCTCAATTCATATTGAAGGCTGCAATCCTTGACCCTCTGCAGCAGGTGCTTCAGGGACTCTCCAGAGTACTGAGAAATAACGATGTCAGTCTAGAGACTAAGGTGTACCTTATCCAAGCCATGGTCTTCTCAATTACTTGCTATGCATCAGAGAATGGAACAATAACTAAGGATGGCAGAAGAAAATCGATACATTTGAGTTGTGATACTGGAGAAGAATATTGAACATACCATGAACCATCAAGAGAACAAAGAGATCTATCTTGGAGATGGTGAAACCAAGTTTCTCCTTGAACGATAGGATTTCAAAGCTCCATCTCACATATTTTGGACATATGGCCAGGAGGGACCAGCCCTTGGAAAAGGACATCATGCTTAGAAGGGTGGAGGGACAACATAGGAGAGGAAGATCCCAGATGAGATGGATTGATACAGTAATTGGGGTAATGGGAGTAGGTATGTCAGAGTCAGTGAGACTAGCTCATGATAGGGCAGGATTCAGAGCTGTTGTACATAAGAGTCGCTATGAGTTACAGGCAACCTGAAGGCACATACAACAACAACAACATATTCAACAAACAGATGTGAGGTGACCAGTACTCACTACTCTTTGTCAAGAAATTTGGAAAGCAGTTACCTGGTCAATCAATTGGAAGAGATCCATATTTGGGCCCATTCCAAAGAAAGATGATCCAATTATCATAAATATCATTAATATCACATTCAAGCAAAATTAAGTTAGAGATAATTTTTAATTAATTTTAATGAAAATTTACAGACTTTGGATTTGCATTCATTCATTGTTGCACACTTTCCTCCCTGCCCACCCCTCCCCCAGATAGTTTTTCTCTTTGAAAAGTAAAAAAAAAAAAATTAAATTTTTTTCATTGTTATACAACCTCTACCCCGCACCAGTCCGCTCCACTGTGCAGCTTTTATTCTAGGCTCTTGTCATGCCAACAATACCTAATCTTATATCCCTTTTAAACAGTTCTTTCCCTCATCTGTTTCAAGGCAGTGTACATTATTTATCCTCTCTTTTCTTAGTTTCCCCTCAACCCTGATATCAGTCCCACTTTACAACAGTGGTATTATGTAGTATTTTTCCTTTTGTGAGTGAGATATTTCACTCAGCATAACGTCCTCCAGGGTCACCCATGTTGTATAAAAATTCATGAGTTCCTTGTTTTTCAGTGCAGCATAGTATTCCATTGTGTGAATATACCACAGCTTCTCCATTCATTTGTTGGTGGGAACTTGGGTTGTTTCCAACTCTTTGCTATTATGAACAAAGCACAAATAAACATGAGTGTGCATATATATGCTTGGGTGGCAGTAATGGTTTCTTTAGGATATATTCCCAGTAGTGGAATTACTGGGTCAAGTGGTATCTCTATTTCCAACTTTATGAGAAAGTGCCATACAGCCTTCCATAGTGGTTGTACCATTTTACACTCCCACCAACAGTGAATAAGGGTTCTAGTTTCCCCGCAACCTCACCAGCATTTGTTTTTTGCTGTTCGGTTAAATTTTGCTATTGTTACTGGAGTGAGTTATCTCATAGTTGCTTTGAAGAGATAATTTTTTTTGCCAAAAACTGTAGCTGCGATATATGATAGGGTATTATAGTTATCACAAGAGTCCAGAATTAGGGTGCATAGTGGAGTAAACCTGGGGTGGTGGGAGGGGTGTGGGGGGGATTGTATACCAAAGAAAGAATTTTTCTTTTACTTTTTCAAAGAAAGGAGCAAACTGGGGGTGAGGGGAAAGAGGGAGCACTGGGCAGGGAGAAAAGTGCAACAATGAATGAGTGGAAATCCAAAATCTCTGTAAATGTTCATTAAAATTCTTAAAATAAAATTTAAAAAATTAATACACTAAAAGCAAAAACAAACAAACAAAAAAACAACCACCAAACCAACTGTAGCTGCAGGACATCAAGTTAAATTCAGAAGAGGACATGGAATAAAGGTTATGATTACTGAGATGTCAGATCTTTGCTGATAGCTGAAAATACCTGCAAGATTCATACTTGTGTTTTATTGATTATACAAAGGTATTTAACAGTAGGGACTACAATAAATTATGTGTAATACTACCAAGCATTCCAGAACACTTAGTTGCACCCACATAGAGACTGTTCGTTGACTACAGGGGAAGCTGTTTGAATCGAAGAGGACATCATATGCTTTAAAATCAGGAAAGATATGCATCAATGTTATCTCTTTTTACTATATTTATTCAACATGTATGCCAAGCAACTAGTTTGAGAACCTCGACTATAGAAAGACAAATCTGACATCAGAATTGAAGGAAGATTCATTAACAACCTGTGATATACAGATGACACAGCCTTATTTGCTGAAAATGAGGAAGATCTGAAACACTTACTGAAGATAAAAATCCAAAACCTTCAGTATGGATTACACCTCAACACAAAAGAAAATAAACTCAAAAATTCTCACAACTGGTCCAGTAACAACACCATTATTTCAAGGGAGAATTGTTGAAATTGTTAAGAATTTCCTTTGACTTGGGACCATAAGCACTGTCCATGAAAGCAATAGTTGAGAAATGAAATTTCTTATTGCATAGAGCAAATTTGGTATACCCTACTTCTTTAAAGAGATCAAAATAAATGGTGGCTTTCTGGACCTGATGACCAGGAGATACAATCATGGGAGTTGACGTCTACCTTAACAAGGTCCAGAAGGTTTCCGCCATGGAATGCAAGAGCTAAGACATTTCCCTTTGGCTGCTGGTCAATCTGTACTGGTTCCTAACCAAAGCAACCAATTCCAACTTCAATCAGATTGTGCCAAAGATATTATTTGTGAGCCACACCAACTTGCTGCTGCTGTCCCTTTCTCACATGATTCCAAGGAAGAGGCTTCCTGCTTGGGAAGATGTTGCTGTCTGTTTGCCAGCAACTTAACAGCAACACCCTGATGAAGGTAAGCATGACGGAAATACACCACTCCAGGAGAGGATCAGAGAGTCAATCCAGCTCAATTTTATTGGGATCTTAAGTGCACTTATAAACAGGAAGACAGAATAGGGTGGCGTTACAGATGTGGAACGTGTGGATTGGTTGGGAGAACCTCAGACTCATGTGGTCCACTCCCAGCTCCACAGATGTGGCAGCTGTCTTCCCAGGTGGCAAGCTTTCTCAAGCCGGTACAGCCAAATACAGGGGAGCTTTCTCTACCCAGTATTAAAGGCTTTTGGGAGGTTTGCACTTATCTGGAATTTAGGTGATCTGTCCTGACCAGAGGCCCTCCCTTCCTCCCCAACATTCCACAACAGGAAGACAAGACAGCTGTAGTAGTGGGGACCATAATTGCTGTTGAGTGGGTGCAAGAAGTGCCCAAATGGAATGAGAGCACCTTTCGTGTGAGCAGCCAGGCCCAGAATCTTATCCTCAAGGTGAGAGGCAAGACCTCCACATTTGACTCTCTGGCCCTAGACTCTCCCAAGGGCTGTGGCACCATCTTGCCATGTAAGGGCCAAGTGGTGTACAGGTATTTCAGTAAGCTGTGAGGCACTCTGCACAGCCACACCAACTGTGCATCCATTCCAAGGGCCAGAAGTTCAAGCATGTGGGAGGCTGACCTGCCAGCCAGGACTATGAGAGCTAATCTCAGATCCTGCCCTGATATTTTTCTTTTTAATTTTCTTTGGTTTGCATATAAGAATTCATATACATAATGTTTTGTATATGTACTTCGTGTTTTATACAATCATTCACATGCATTCTATTTTATGTAATTACCATTTTCTGTGCCTATTATCTTCCCCTCTTTTCAAATTTCCATTGAACATTTTTCAATCTTACACTCTCTACCACCCCCAACCTCTGCTATCCCAGCGATATTACCTTCTTCCCCCTTTTGTGCTCCCCTTTTTCCCCCTTTCTCTTCTCCTTCTGAACATTTTGCATGTATATTGCTCAATTATTATCCTGTTATTACAATAATGGCCTTATGCAATATTTGCCCTTCTCTGACTGATATATTTTGTTCAGCATAATGCTATCCTAGTCTCTCCAAAGCTACATAGTATTTTACAAGTTTGTTATTCCTTATAGCTACATATTATTCCATTGTATGAATATGCCATAATTTCTCAATCCATTCATTTGTTGATGGGTATTTCGATTTTTTCCATTTTCTTGCTACTGTGAATAATATTTCTATGAGCAGAGGTGTCCATATTTACATTTGTGTCTCAGTTCTGATTTCTTTGGGATTTCTATGTTCAGCTCTTTGAGGAAACATCAAACTGCCTTCCATCGTAGTTGTACCATTTTACAATCCCGCAAGCAATGCATTAGAGTTTCCGTCTCTCTGCATCCTCTTTAACATTGTTTGCTGTGTGGTTAAACTTTGCTACTGCTGCTGAAGTGAGATAATATCTCATTGTAGCTCCCTCATGTTTGTGTTGGCCATCTGAATGTCCTCCTCTGTGAAGAATCTTTGTATGTCTTTTGTCCATTTTGTGGTTGGGTTTCAGTCTTTTTCTTGTGGAGGCCCTGTAGTATTCAGTAAACTTTGGCTATGTGACCCTTACCTGAAATGCCATTGCCAAATGTTTTCTCAAAATCTGCCAGCTTTCTTCTCATCTTACTGGGGAAAGTTTTTGATGCAAACAGGGATTTGATTTTAAGAAGCCCTCATTTGTTGATTTTAACTTCTTCGTGCTAAGCATTTTTGGCTAAGTTTGTAAGCCTGTTTATGACATATGCCAGGAATTTTAATTTTGTCTCTTATGATCTTTATAGTTTTGGGTTTTACCAGTAGGTCTCTGATCCACTTTGAGTTGTTTTTTGTGTATGGTGTGAGATGTGGATCCTGTTTCAGTTTTTTTGCAGGTGCAGTCTAGTTTTGCCAATCCATTTGTCAAAGAGGCTGTCATTTCCTTATTTAATGAGTTTTATTACTTTGTCAAATATCAGTTAGTTGAAGGTTAATGGGTTGATTTCTGGATTCTCAATTCTATTGATCTATGGGTCTGCACCAATACCATACTGTTTTGATTACAAACGTTATTGTTGTTGTTATGTGCCGTCGAGTCACCTGCAACTCATAGTGACCCTGTGTACAACAGCCCTAACCCCTACTCTATACTGTGCCAATCTCATGGTTTCTGACACACCTACCCCATTACCCCGGTCACTGAATCAATCCATCTAATAGAAGGTCTTCCTCTCCTGTGCTGTCTCTTCACCCCACCAAGCATGACAGCCTTCTCTAAGGATTGGTCCCTCTTTGCAGCATGTCCAAAGTATGTCAGATGAAGCTTCAGAATCCTTGCCTCTAAGGAGCAGCTGGTTTAACTCTTTCCAGGATGAACTTGTACATTTTCTTAGCAGTTAATGGTATATTCAATACTCTTTTCCAACACCACAGCTCAAAGGCGTCAATTCTCCTTCTATCCTCCCTAGCCATAGTTCAGCTCTCTGACGCATAGCAAGTGATTGCAAAGACGATGGCCTTAGTCCCCAGAGTGATACAATTGCTCTTCAGTACTTTGAAGAGGTCCCTAACAGCAGACTTTCCCATTTCAATATGTCTTTTCATTTCCTGGCTGCTGGTGCTAAGAGTGTTGACTGTTGAGTTTTTGCATTAACATGATCAAGTGTTCTGGGATTCCCATTCTTTTCAAAGTCAGCTACAGTTTGTTGTGATCCACACAGTCAATAGTAGTAGTAGTAGTAGTAGTAGTAGTAGTAGTAGTAGTAGTAGTAGTAGTAATCAGAACATGAGATGCCTCCAGCTTCAATTCTGTTTTTCAGAAAAAATTTATCACCAGAGCCCCCTACTTGGTCATGAGTTACTTTTTGTATACTGGTATATTCTATTGACCATGATTTTGTTTAAGGATTATTTTGCATCTATTTTCATGTGAAATATTAGAAAACTATAGTTTTCTTTTGTGATGTCTTTCCCTGGTTTTGGTATTAAAGTTATGCTTGCTTCATAGAATGACTTTGGAAATATTCCTTTTTTTTCAATTTTTGAAATGACTTAAATAGAATTAGTGATATTTTGGCTCTGAATGTTAGGTAGAATTCACCCAGAAGCCACCTTGGCCAGGACATTTTTGGGATGGGAGTCTTTTTTTTTTTTTTTGATGGGAGTCTTTTCATGAACTGTTCAATTTCTTCTTTTGTGGGACCTTTTAAAATATTCCGTTGGGTAGGATGTGAGTCGCTAGAAATTTTTCCATTTCCTATAGATTTTCAAATTTATAGGAGCATTGATTTTCATAATAATCTGATATTGTCAATTTAATTTCTACTGGTTCTGTTGTGCTGACACTCTTATTTATGTCTTTTCTTTCATTAAGTTTGCCAAGTTTGTCTATTTTATTAACTTTTTCAATGAACTAGCTCCTAGTTTTGTTGGTGGTTTCAATTGTTTTTCTGTTCTATATCCCACTGATTTTATCCCTTATTCTTCCAATTTCCCTTCTTCTAGAGCCTGTGGGATTAGCCTGATTTTCTTTTTCTATTTGTTGGAGATATTGAATGAAGTAGTATATTTGTTCCTTTCTTCTTTTTCTATGTGTTTTCTTATTACTGTAAACTGGTTCCTAAGGACTACATTTGCTGTATTCCAGAGGTTTTGATATGAGAGATTTTCATTCATTTCAAGGAACTTTTCAGTTTTATTTCTTTTTGTTAGAAAAAGAAATGCTCAAGCAAGATGTTACTTAGCTTCCACATTGGTATTATTTTTTCCTTTATCCTCATGTTGTTAATTTATAGCTTTGTGGAATTGTGGTCTGAGAAATTATTTTTTGTTATTTTAGTTTTGGGTTTTTGTTGTTTTTTAAAAAATTTCTTGAGACTAGCTTTGTGTCCTACCAAGTGGTTGATTCCAGAAAATGTTCCGTGAGTACTTGAAAAGAAAAAACCTGAGATTTTGTTTGCTGAAGTACCTTGATATGTTTATGTGGTTGAGTTGGCTGATAGTATAGTTTAGTTTTCTGCATCTTTGTTGAATTTCTTTAGGGTTGACCTGTCCGTTGGTAAGAGTTGTGTGTTGAAGTCTTTTACTCCTATTGTGTTGTGAGTTTCTTTCTTCAAGTATGTGAACTGTTCTTTTATATATTTTGTAGATTTATCATTAGGTGTGTAGATATTGATAATTATAATCATTATGCCTTTAATCATTGTATAGTGTCCTTCCTTATCTCTTATGGTAGTTTTTATCCTGAAGTCTATTTTAAGAAATATTAGTGTTGCCACTTCAGCGATCTTATTGATTTGAATTGATGGGTGCCTTTTCTTCCTGTTGTTGTTGTTATGTGCCGTCGAGTCGTTTCCGACTCATAGCGACCCTATGCACAACAGCCCTAAACCCTGCTCTATCCTGCGCCAACCACACCGCCTCTGACACACCCATCCCGATTACCCCAGTCACCGAATCAATCCATCTCATAGAGGGTCTTCCCCTCCTGCGTTGTCCCTCAACCCTCCCAAGCATGATGTCCCTCTCCAAGGACCCGTTCCTCCTGGCAACATGTCCAAAGTATGTCAGACGAAGCCCCAGAATCCTTGCCTCCAGGGAGTAGCTTGGTTTAATCCTCTCCAAGATAAATCTGTTTGCTTTCCTGGCAGCCCAGGGTACATTCAGTACCCTTCTCTAGCACCACAGCTCAAAAGCATCCACTCTCCTTCTGTCCTCCCTAGTCATTGTTCAACTCTCTGATGCATAACAAGCGATTGCAAATACCATGGCCTGTATCAGGCACACCTTAGTCTCCAGAGAGACACCGTTGCTCCTGAGTACTTTAGAGAGGTCCCTAACAGCAGACTTTCCCATCGTGATACGCTTTTTGATTTCCTGACTGCTGATGCCAAGAGTGTTGACTGTGGAGCTGAGCAAACTGAAGCTGTGAACACTCTCAATCTCTTTGTCATCCATTCTGATGCTGCCAGTTGTCAAGTGGTGCGAATCTTTGGCTTCTTGACACTGAGCCTCAGTCCATACTGAAGGCTGCAGTCCTTGACCCTTCGCAGCAAGTGCATGAGGTCCTCCTCAGTTTCAGCAAGCAGGGTTGTGTCATCTGCATAACGGAGATTGTTAATAGACCTTCCACCAATCCTGATGCCACAATTCTCCTCATAGAGCCCAGCCTCTCAGATAATCTGCTCTGCATACATGTTGAAAAGGTATGGAGACAGGATGCATCCCTGGTGTACACCCTTCCCAATTTTGAACCATGCAGTGTTACCCTTCTCTGTTCTGACTACTGCCTCTTGGTCCAAGTATAGGTTTCGTATTAGCACAATTAAATGTTCTGGGATTCCCAGCCTTTTTCTTCCTAGCCTTTGATTTTTAGTCTTTGTCCTCATTTCTTAAATGTATCTCTCTCAGGCAACATATTGGTGCTTTGTTCTTTCAAGTCCATTCTACTAAAGTCCATTCTCTTACTTGGTGTGTTTTAAGCCGTTCAGGTTGAGTGTGACTATTTTCTTTTTAGGTGCTGTCTAATTGAGTAAAACTCATAGTGACCGTATGAACAACAATTCTGAACCCTGTCCTCTCCTTTTCTGTTCTTACAATCTCTGACACCCTTGAGCTCATTGCTGCAGTTAGTCACTATGTCAATCTATCTGGTAGAGGGTTTTCCTGTCCTTTGCTATTCTCCCTCACTTTTCCAAGCATCATATCCATCTCCATATCTCTTAGAAACATGCCCCAAGGATGCAGGACAATGCTTTGCCAACCTTGCCTCCAAGGAACACTTTGGCTACAACTTCTACAGGACATATCTTTTTTTTTTTTTAAATTTTTGGCAGTCAGTGATTATCGATAGGCCAGATTTGATCACTGCCATTTTGGTCCATTTCTTTTTTTGTTGTTGCTGGTTTCTTTGGTCCATCTGAGAGAGGAGTCCCAGGAAAGGTGAAGCTCTGCAAAAATGTTTGAATTACTAAGGAAGGAGAGAAGAGGCTCTGCAGGTGCTTCCTTCTCTGAAAAGCTAGGAAAACTTTAATTCTATGAGAATTTTTTAGATTTTCTCTGCTGGACTAGAGAAGCTGTGACTTTTAAAGAATATTCCATTAGCTGGAAAGCCAAAACATGTTCAAACTCATAACCCCTTACCCTACTGATACTGGAAAACTGGTGTTGATGCTTTAAAACCACCAGTGAGAGAGTAGGACAACTGCTTCTTTGTCTGTTTCCTAGAAAAAGCTCAGAACAAACTAATCTAGGAATAGCCCAGCTCTTTTGGACTTGCATTCCACTAGCACTCAACCAGCTAAAAAAATTAGAAGTTACCCTTCCTCCACAAAATTGAGTGATCGAGTGATTTGTGAACCCTTCCCTCCCTCAAATCTTGTCTTCCTGGAACATTTCCACTCTCCTCTGTTGTCTATCTGTGACAGACTTCCCTTAATATTTCTTGTAGAGTTGGTCTTCTTTTCACAAATTACTTAATTTCCTTCTTATCTGCAAATGATCTAATTTTCCCACTATATTTGATACAGAGTTTTTCTGGGTACAGGATCCATGGCAATTTTTTTTCAGCCTTCTAAAATAAGGCTATACCGCATCACTGTCTTCTTTCTCACATAGTTTCTGATGAGAAGTCACAGTTTAATTAGTTCTCCTCTGTACATAACTTTATTTTTCCTCACGCTGATCTTCTAGAATGTGTGTTTTTCTCATTTTTCATGGTACCTGGAAAGTTTTCTTCTAGTATCTCTTTCACAATTTTCTCCATGGTCTACCCTCCCCACCCAATTGGCAGCACTATAATAGATGGGGAAGAGATTGAGATTGTTAACCATTTTAGCTTCCTCAGTTCCAATCTTGGCACCAGCAGTTAGGAAATTAAAAGACTAATTGTATTGGATAGTAATTGCTATCATGGACCTCTCCAGAGTGCTGAAAAGCAGTGATGTCAGTCTAAAAACCAGTTTGTCTGATCCATGTCATAGTCTTTGCTCTTACTTGCTACACAATAGAGAGTTGGACAATGACTATATATAATAGAAGAAGAATCAATGTGATCCTTTGAGTTGTGGTGCTACAGAAGAGTATTGAACATACTATGAACTGTCAAGAGAACAAACATGTCTGTCCTGGAGAAAGTGAGACCAGTTGCTGCTTGGAGGCAAGGATTTTAAGACTCCATCTCAAAGACTTTGGTCATGTTGCCAGGAGGGGCCAGTCCTTTGAGAAGGACATCCTGTTTGGATGAGTGAAGGGACAATTCAGGAGAGGAAGACTCTGGAGGAGATGGATTGACATGGTAAATAGGGCTATAGGGTCAAGTGTGTTGGAATGTTGAGATTGGATCAGGATAGAGCAGGGTTCAGAGATACTGTGAATAGGATTAGGATTACTATGAGTTTCAGTTAATTTGACAGCACATAACAACAACCACCATCCTCCTGTTCTGGAATTTATGCAATATTTGTCCTTATGAGACCGAGTTCACTCAGCCTAGTGCACTCTAGTCTCTCCTAAGTTATATAGTATTTTCAAAATTGTTGCTTCTGAGTGCTACATAATATTCCATCATGGAAGTGCACCACAATTCCTCAATCCATTCAAGTGTGGTTGGACGTTTAGGCTACTTTCATATTCTTGTGGCAGAAATAGAGTGCAAATCTCCATTTGTGTCTCAGTTGTAACTTCCTTGAGATATATTCCTAGCAGTGGAAGAGCTGTGCCATATGGAGATTCTGTGTGCAGCTTTTTAAGGAAATTCCAAACTGCCTTCCAAAGTGGTTGTACCAGTTTACAGTACCACTAACAGAGTATGAGAGTATCAATCTCTCCACATCCTCACCAAAATTTATTGTTTGCTGCCCTGATAAACTTTGCCACTGTTACTGGAGTGAGATGGCATCTCATTATGCTTTTTGTAACTGTGATTTTGAGCATTTCTTCGCATGTCTATTGGCCATCTGAATGTCTTCCTCTGTGAAAAGAATGCCTTCCTCTGTGAAAAGTCTTTCCATGTCTTTGCCCATTTTTTAACTGGGTTATCAGTCTTTTTTTTTAAACTTTTTATGGATGCCCTGTAGTATTCTGTAAACTTTTGTTATGAGACTCTTGTTTGAAATGGTATTGCCAAATGTTGTGGGGTGTTGTTTTCCCCAGTTGATAGGGTTTCTTTTATTTTATTTGATGAATTAATTTTTAGAAGGTTCCATTATCAATTTTATCCTATCACGGTTGTGTATTTTTGGCTGTATTTGTCAGACTCTTTATACCATAGACTAGACCTTCTAAGCTTGGTCCCATATTATCTCTTATAGTCTTTATGGTTTGTGGCTTTATCCACAAGTCTGATTCACCTTGAGTTTAATTTTGTGTATGGTGTGAGAAGTGGATCCTGCATCAGCTTTTTGTAGCAGTCCAGTTTTGCCAGCATCATTTGTTGAAGAGATTGTCATTTTCCCATTTGATAGGTTTCTTGTTGAATATCAGTTGACCATAGACTGATCCATTCCTGGGTTTTCAATTCTGTTCCATTGGTCTGTGTGTTTGTCATTATAACAGTACCATACTGTTCTGGTTATTACAACTTGGTAGTAAGTTTTAAGATCATGGAGTGCTATGCCTGCTTATTTGAGGTCTCTTTCCTCTCCAAATAAACTTAACAATTGCCTTTTGAGATCTTCTTGAAATATGATTTTGGTGTCTATATTGGGATTGCATTGGACATGTAGATTGCTTTCCATAGAATTGTAATTTTCACGATACTGATCTTACTATCCATGAACAGAGAACACTTCTCCATTTACTTAAGTCTTGTTTCTCACAAAAGCATTTTGTAGTTTTCTTTGTAAAGGTCTTTAGTGTCTCTAGTTGAGTTTATTCCTAAGTATCTCAATTTTTGGTTGGTTATTGCAAATGGTATTGCTTTCTTGGTTTCCTTTTCTGTGTTTGCTTTGTTACAACAGAGGAATCCCACTTTTATATATTAACCTTCTATCCAGCCACTCTACTAAATTGGTCCACTAGTTCTAAAAGTTGTGTTTTTGTTGAGTCCTGGAGTTTTCTGTGTACACTATCTTATTCTCTACATATAGCATCAATTTAGGCACTTCATTGATCTTCCTTCTCTTGTCATATTGCCCTAGCAAGTACTTCTAATACTATATTGAATAGGAGTGGTGAAAGCGAGCATCCTTGTCTGGTCCTTGTTCACAAGGAAAATGCTTTTAGTCTTTCTACATTGAGAATGATATTTGATCTTGATTTTGTATATATGATTTTCACTATATTGAGGAAATTCCCTTCTATTCCTGTTTTGCTGAGTATTTTAATCAGAAGTGGTGTTGGATTTTGTCAAAAGCTTTTGTGCATCAATTTCTAGGATCATGTGATTACTGTTATTTGCTTTTTTAATGTAGTGAATTATGTTGATTGTTTCTTTTTTACTGAACGATCCTTGTTGTTGTTATGTGCTGTCAAGTCGCCTGCAACCCATAGTGACCCTACATACAGCAGCTCTAAACTCTGCCCTTTTCTGAGCCAGTCTCACTAATTCCAGTACACCAAACCCCATTACTCCAGTCACTTTATCAATCCATCTCATTTGGGTCTTCCTCTCCTGCACTATCCTTCCACCCTTCCATGCATGATGTCCTTTCCAAGGACCAGTTTTTCCTGGCCACATGCCAAAAGTATGTGAGACAGAGCTTCAAATTCTTAGCATCCAAATAAAAACTTGGTTCCACCCTCTACAAAACAGACCTATTTGTTTTCCTGGCAGTTCATGGTATGTTCAAGACTCTTTCTCCAGCACCGCAATTTGAAGGCATCAAATAATCTGTCATCCTTAGCCATTGTCCAACTTTCTGAAGCATAACAAGTAATTGAAAAGACAATGGCCTGAATTAGGTACACTTTAGTCTCTAGACTAACATTGTTGCTTTTTAGCACTCTGGAGAGGTCCCTGACAGCAGATTTTCCCAATGCAATTCATCATTTGATTTCCTAATCTTTGATGCTAAGAGTGTCAATTGTGGAGCCAAGTAAGCTGTAATTATTAACAACCTCACTCTCTTCTCCATCTATCATGGTGCTGCCGATTGGCCCAGTGGTGAGAATCTTTGTCTTTTTGATGTTGAGCCTCAATTCATATTGAAGGTTACAGTCCTTAACCTTTTGCAGCAAGTGCTTCAAGTCTTCTTCAGTTTCACCAAGCAAAGCTGTGTTATATGCATAATGTAGATTGTTGAGTCTTCATCCAATTCTGATGCCACATTCCTCCTCATAAAGCCTTGCTTCCCAAGTGATCTGTTCTATATATAGGTTGAAAAGGTGTGGAGACAGGATACATCCCTAACACACTCCTTTACTGATTTGAACTATGCATTTTTTCCTTGTTTTGTTCTGAGGACTGCCTCCTGGTCCAAGAATAGGTTTCACATGGGCACAATCAAGTGTTCTGGGATTCCCATTTTCCTCAAGATTAGCCACAATTTGTTGTGATCTACACTGTCAAATGCCTTTGCAAAGTCAATGAAACAAAGAAATTCATCTGGTACTCTGCTTTCTGACAAGATCCATCTGACATTGGCAATAATGTCTCCCAGTTTATATTTCTGGTATTTCTCTGTCAATGTACTCTTCGAGTCTTTCCTCAATTATCTTCAGCAGGATTTTGCTAGTATGTGATATTAGTGATATTATTTGATACTTTCTACACTCTGTCGGGTCAACTTTTTTTGGAATAGGAATACGTATGGATCTCTTCTGGTCAGATAGCCAAATAGTTGTCCTCTGATATCTTGGCACAATTCAGTGAGCACATCCAGGGCAGCATATGTTTGTTGAAATATGTCAATAGGTATTCCATCAATTCCTGGTGCTTTACTTTTTGCTACATCCTTCAGAACAGCGTGAACTTCCTCCTTCGTCACCATTGCCTCTTGATTAAATGTTGTTTCTTGATATACTTCTCTGTCAGTCACTTCTTTTTGGTGCAATGATTCTATATACGCCTTCTATATTCTTTCAGTGCTTCCTGAATCATTTAATATTCTGCCCATACCATCCTTAAGCATTGCAACTCATGGCTTGAATTTGTTCTTCAAGTTCGACAGCTTAAGAAATGCTGAGGGAGTTCTGTCCTTTTGATTTCTTGACTACAGCTCTTTAAACATTTCATTATAATATTTTGTCTTGTCTTCCTGAGCTGCCCTTTGAAATCTTCTGTTCAGCTCCTACTTCATTTCTGATCTTTGCTTTGGCTGGTCAGTGCTATACTGCAATATTCAGAGTCTCTTCTGACATCTGTTTTGGTCTATTCTTCTTCCTTTTTTGTAATGACATTTTGCACTCTTCCTGAATGATATTCTTGATATCTTCTCACAGCTCATCTGGTCATCTTTCATTAGTGTTCAAGGCCTCAAACCTATTCCTGAGTTGATTTTTGAATCTCATTTGGCCATGAGGAATTATTATTTATTTTTATTTTTATTTTTTTTGAGGAGTTATTATTTTTTTTTAATGTGCTATTGGATTCTATTTGCCATAATTTTGTTAAGGAGTTTTACATCTATATTCATGTAGTTATCTTTTTTTTTTGGGCAATATCTTTGTCTGGTTTAGATATTAGGGTTATGCTTGCTTCATAGGATGACTTTGGAACTGTTCCTTCTTTTTCTAGTTTTCAAAATAGTTTAAGAGAATTGTTGATAGATTTTCTCAGAATGTTTAGTAGAGTTCAGCTGTGAAGCCATGTGGTCTAGGACAATTTTTTGTGGGTGTCTTTTATGCGGGACTTGCTCAATTTCTTATTTTGTAATTGATCTGTTAAAGTGATCTACAACTTCTATGTTAATTTGGGTAGGGTATGAGTTTCAAGGAATTCTTCTATTTCCTTTAGATTTTAAAATTTATCAGAATATAGCTTTTCATAATATTCTGATTTTATATGTTTAATTTTCTCTGGTTCTATTGTGATGTCACTATCATGTCTTAATTGAGTTATTTGTATCTTCTCTCTTTTTTTATTTTGTTAAGTTTGCCAACGATTTGTCAATTTTATTTACTCTTTTGAAAAATCAGCTCCTGGTTTCACTGATGGTTTCAATTGTTTTTCTGTTTTCTATCTCATTGATTTCAGCTCTTTTTCCTTATAATTTCCTTTCTTCTGGAGGTTAGATTGCTGTTCTTTTTCTATTTGATGCAAGCCAAGTATTGACTTAGATCACTAATTTTGCTTCTTTATTCCTTTTTTATGTGTTTGCCTGTTGCTTTTAACTGCCCCATGAGGACTGCCTAAGCTGCATTCCAGAGGTTTTGGTATATTGTATTTTCATTATCATTTGTTTTGTGGAACTTATTTTTATTTCAGTCTTTATTTCTTTTATAACACAATCCTGTTCTAGCAGAATGTTATTAACTTACACATCGTGGCTTTATAAGCTTTATCCTCTTGTCATTAATTTCCAGGTTTTTGACATTGTGTTCTGAGAAGATACTTTGTATTATGTCAATGATTTTAATCTGTTCAGGCTTGCCTTGTGTCTTAATATATCACCATTTCTGGAGAATGTCCCATGTGCACTTGAGCAGAAAGTGAATTGAATTTTGAATGCAGTTGAATGCAGTACCCTGAATATACAAGGTCAAGTTGGCTGATTGTATAGTTTAGATCTTCTGCAACTTTGTTAGCTTCTTTCGTGTTGACTTATCTTTTGATGAGAGTTGTGTGTTAAAGTCTCCTACCATTATTGTGGTGTTATTTCTTTTTTTCAAATTTGTTAAACATAGTTTTATGTATTTTTCAGATCTATCATTTGGTGCATAAATGTTGATTAAGGTTATGTCTTCTTGTTCTATTGTGACTTTAATCATTGTATAGTGCCCTCCCTTATCTTTTATTGTGATTTTTATCCTGAAACCCATTTTATCAGAGAGCAGGAAGCCTTCCCTGATATTTGTACTTGGAATTTGGACTTAGAGACTATTAAATCTAAGAGATACTGGCCACAGCATAAGAAACTGTCAGCAGTGTGAGGTGCTCAGAATCATGGAAGCCCTGACAACTTGAGACTTTAGCTATCATATCAAAGACTGGATAAGTGGAGAGAGGTGTTGAATGGTGTAGGCAGTAGTGGAAGGGGATGCTGGTGGAATAGGAAAAGGGGTGGGTCAAGAAACATGTGCCAATGGCAAGTAGCAACACTGAATCTATTGGTCACTTCTATAATTGGGTAAATATCTTTCATTTGTTCCTTTCTGTAAAATGTTGGTCAGATACTGTTCTAAAACATTAAGACAGACTAAGAAGGATTGGCCATCCACTTCTGAAATAACAGGCCTTCGAAAGCCTCTACATACAACAGAGCACACTTAGACTAGCAGACATAGCAACTGAGGCTGAGGCCTCAAATATGGAAACACAAAGAAGGAGGAACAGCTGTAAGCAGATGTGGAATGTGAGAAGCATGAATGTAGGAAAATTGGATATTGTTAAGAAAGAAATGCAACACATAAATATTGATAAACTAGGGATTGGCGAAGTAAGATGGCTTGGCATGGGACATTTTGAATCATTTGTTCTGCTATGCTGGAGATTAAAAGATGAGAAAAAATGAGGATGATTTCCTAATTAAAAAAGTAATTTCTAGATCCATCTTGAAATACAATATGGTGAGTGACAGGATAATATCCATATGCATACAAGGAAGTCCAGTGAATGACTTCTGTCATTCAAATATATGCACCAACAACAAGAGCCAAAGAGGAAATCATCATTTAGAAGATTTTTACCAACTTTTGCAGTCAGAAATCAATTGAACATGCATTCAAGATGTATTAATAATAATGGGTAACTGGAATGCAAAATTTGGGAACAGGGAAGAAGGATCAGAAGTTGAAAAATGTGGAGTTGGTGACAGAAATGAAGCTTGAGATAGAAGGAGAGAATTCTGTACATTCAATGATTTATTCATTGCAAGTACCTTTTATAAGAAACACAGGCTATACACATGGATTTCACCTGATGGTATGCATAGGAATCAAATAGAATGCATCTGTGGAAAGAATCACTGGAGAAGCTCAATACCATCTGTAAAAACTAGGCAAGGTACTGATAATGGAACACACTGCCAACTACTCAAATACAAGTTCAAGAAGTTGAAGAAAGTGAAATCAAATCTACAGGAACCAAAATGTGACTTTAAGTCTATCCCACTTGAATTTCCAAACCATCTCAGGAATAGGTTTGAGGCCTCAGACATTAATGAGCAAAGACTGGATGAGCTGTTGGAAGATATCAAGAATATCATCCAAGAAGAATGCAAAAGATCATTACAAAGGCAGAGAAGGAAGAAAAGACCAAGATGGATGTTAGAGGAAACTCTAAATATTGTACTAGAGCACCAAGAAGCCAAAGCAAAATAAAGAGATCAAGATGTTGAGGAGTTGAACAGAAGCTTTCAGAGGGCAGCAAGGGGAGACAAAGTATTATAATAAAATGTGCAAGGAGCTGGAGTCAGAAAATCAAAAGGGCCAAACTCACTCAGCATTTCTTAAACTGAAGGAACAGAAGAACAAATTCAAACCTCAAGTTGCAATACTTAAGGATGCTTTGAGTAGAATAATAAATAATCCAGGAAGCATTAAAAGAAGATGGAAAGAGTATAGTCATTGTACCAAAAATAAAATAAAATAAAATAAAATAAAATTGGTGGACACAGAAGAATTTCATGAAACAATGTATGAACAAGAGCCTGTGGTGATGAAGGAGGAAGTTCAAGCTACTCTGAAAAAATTGGCAAAAAACAAGGCCCCAGGAATTTATGACATATCGATTGACAATTTTCAACAGGCGGATGCTGCCCTGGATGTGCTCACCAAGTTGTGCCAAGAAATCTGGAGGACAATCACCTGACCTACTGACTGGAAGAGATCTATATTTGTTCCCATACCAAAGAAAGGTGATCCAACAGAGTGTGGAAATTATCGAAAAATATAACTGATATCACATGCAAGCAAGATTCTGCTGAAGATCACCCAAAACCTGCTGGAACAGCACATCAATAGAGAACTGCCTGAATTCAGACTGGATTTAGAAGAGGCTGTGGCACTAGGAATATTATATAATGTCAGATGGATCTTCGCTGAAAGCAGGAAATACCAGAAGAATGTCTGTGTTTCATTGATTATGCAAAGGTGCTTGACTGCGTGGATCATAACAAACTGTGGCTGACTCTGAGAAGAATGGGAATCCCAGAATATTTGATTGTGCTTATGTGAAACCTATACTTGGACCAGGAGACAGTCATCAGAACAGAGCAAGGGAACACTGCATGGTTCAAAATTGGGAAGGGTGTACGCCAGGATGTATTCTGTCTCCATACCTTCTATACAAAACAGATTATTCAGGAGGCTGGGCTGTATGAGGAGGAATGTGGCATCAGGATTGAAGGAAGATCCATCAATAGCCTGCATTAAGCAAATGACACAACCCTGTTTACTTAAACTGAGGACGACCTGAGTGCTTGCTGCAGAAGATCAAGGAAAACAAAGTTTGTCACTATTGAGTTGATTGGCAGATGACGAAGGGATAGAGATTGTTACAGCTTTAGTTTACTTGACTCCACAATCAACACTCTTGGTACCAGCAGCCAGGAAATCAAAAGGCAAATTGCATTGTGAAAGTTTGCTGTCAGGGACTTTTCCAGAGTACTGAAGAGCAATGTCAGTCTGGAGACTAAGCTGTGCCTGATTCAGGCCATAGTGTTTGCAATTGCTTGCTATGCATCAGAGAGCTGGATGATGACTAGGGATGATAGAAAGAGAATTGATTCCTTTGAGCTGTGGTGTTGAAGAAGAGTTGTTGTTGTTGTTGTTATGTGCC
>NW_006400068.1:827970-833197 GCF_000299155.1 Elephantulus edwardii
TTTTGGATGATCTTCAGCAGAATCTTGCTTGCATGTGAAATCAATGACACTGTTCTGTAGTTTCCACACTCAGTTGGGTCACCTTTCTTTGGAATTAGTTAAGTTTTAATTGTTCTTTTTTTCTACTAGGGGTAAGTCTTGTGGGTCATATGGAAATGTATTTCAGTTACACAGAAACCCCCAAATAGAGATTATTTAATAAGGATAATTATGTTCCTCTCTAGAAAAGTACAGCTATCTGGTTTCCCAATTTCTCCGTTCTTCCTAGACATCTTACTATACGCTTATATTGAGATGATAATGCAGTCTGAAGATGGAGGCATATTTTGGTTTTCTCTAGAACACACATTAATTTTCGTCCCTCTTTAGTGTTCATTCATCTTTCATTCCACGATGAAGCTTCAGCTGAGTATTCCTCCCCCTATCCAGGCCTCCCTTAAGATTTCACTGTGTGAGGCATTGGAAACCCCAAAAATCTGGTGAGTTAGTGAGAGTCATCGCTCATGGTCAGACCCAACCCAATGACATAAACTGCGAGACAATTTCCCTGTGTCGGATTTGGTTTCTTTACCACGCTTGGTTGCCAATATGTTTTTCTGAACACACCCAAATCCCAGAGATATTCATCCTTTCTAAAGAAAGAAAAATTAAATCCTGGGCTTCCCACCATCAGCTTTGTCAGCTCATAAACAGAGAGGAAACCTTTTAGATTCCCAGCAGGACTCCTGTTGGAGAAATGTTCCTCCTTTTAAGACAATCTCCAAGGGTAAGGATTTCCAGAATCATGCTTGAACATTTGGTGCTTAGAGATTTTAAAAATTGTTTCTTTCTATTATAGACTCTAGAGAAATGGAGGGAAAACAGGCTTCAGGATCTACTAGTTTGGCAAATGGAAGGACTGTTTAGCAGCATATGCAGTGAATTTTTTTTGAAATTGTGCTTTCTTTTATAAGTGACTGTATGATTTGTTAGCAGGGAGAGATGGCCAGGTTATAGTTTAAACAAAGGTTAAGTACTCACTGGCTAACCAAAAGACCAGCATTGTAAACTCTCTGACAGCTCTTTGAGGGAAAGACTTGACTATCTGATCCCACAAAAAAATACTACTTAGACAATTCTACAAGGCAGACGAAATCAATTCACTAACATCTAACTGTGGGAACAGCCGATAGGAGCAGTGTGGAGGGGTCAGGCAAACCTAAGTATAAATCCCAGCACTGTCACGACATGACAGTAGTCATGCTATCTAGATGAATTATGCAGTTTTCCAGACCCTGAGCTTCCTCATTTGTAAAATGGGTTAATAATGTTCTTTTTAGGATGCTAGCATGAAGATGAAACGTCATGGCATATAAAAAGTGTGTGGTACCCAATAAGTGCTCCATAATTGGTACCTATTCTCTTTTGTCTTCCTTTGCACCTTTTATATAGTTGAGCTCCAGTCAGTGTTGTAAGGAATTAAAGAAGATCAGAAAGTCAGAAAGTTAGAAAGGAGATGTCTGCAGTCAGAGAAGTTCTTTTATTTATGTTTAGGCCATGGAAAGAAACAAAAACCATTCAAATGAGAAAGAACAAAAGCAATTTATTCAGTTTGCTATGGTAAGGGAGCTAACTATCATTTAGGTTAGACAGAGCCTCAAAGGCCAGCAGAAGAATGGGAAAGCTTTAGAGAATTTAAAAAATCCTTGCCTCCAAGAAACAACGTGGTTTCACCTTCTCCAGGACAGACTTGTTTTTTCTCTTGGCAGTCCATGATATGTTCATATCTCTTGTCCAACAACACAACTTAAAGACATCAATTCTTCTTCTGTCATCCTTAGTCATTGCCCATCTTTCTGAGCAATCTTCTCTCCATCTATCAGGATGTTGTCTGCTGGTCCCGTGGTAAAGAGTTTTGTTTTTCTGATGTTGAAATGCAATTCATATTGAAGGCTGCAGTCCTTGATCTGCAGCAAGTGCTTCAAGTCCTCCTCAGTTTTGTTGAGCAAGGTGCTGTCATCTGCAAAATGCAGATTATTGATGGTTCTTCCTCAAATACTGATGGCACAGTTTTCTTTATAAAGTCCATCCTCTTGAATGATCTGTTCAGCATATAGATTAAGAAGATATGGGGAAAGGCTACATTCCTGAAGTACTCCTTTTTTTATTTTGAACCATGTTAGTGATCCCTTTCTTTATTTGGACAATGGCTTCTTGGTCCAGACATAGGTTTCACATGGGCACAGGCACTCTGGGATAAAGCTCAAATCAATACCTACTCTGGTATGCTTCTTTTAGCCAAGATCCATTTGACATCAGCAGTGATATCCCTAATGCCAGTCTCTTCGAAACTCAGCTTTTATTTCTGGCAGTTCTCTATTACTATACTGTTCTAATATTTTTGGATGATCTTTAGAAAGATATTGCTTGCATGTTATATTAATAATATTGTTTGTTAATTTTCCACATCTTGTTGGATCACTATTTTTGGGAATAAGAGTAAATATGGATCTCTTCCAGTCAGGTAGCTGCTGTCCAGATTCATTGTCATAATCTGGGGAGCATATCCAAGGCTGTATCTGTTTTCTGAAATATATCAATTGGTATTCCATCAATTTCCTGAGTCTTATTTTTTTGCCAATTCTTTCAGAGAAGTTTGAACTTCTTTTATTACTTTTGGTCCTTGATCATATTTTACTTCCTGAAATTGTTCAGTGTCAGCCAGTTCTCTCTGGTTCAGTGACTCCATGTATTCCTTCCAACTTCTTTTGATGCCTTGAAGATTATTCAATATTTTTCCCATTGTATCTTTAAGAACTGCAACTCAAGGCTTGAATTTGTTCTTCAGTTCTCTTAGTTCAAAATTCTTCCCTTTTGATTTTCCTATTCCTGCTCTTTGAACATTTCATTATAATTCTTTGCTTTGCCTTCACAAGCTGGCCTTTTAAATCTTCTATTCAACTCTTAAATTTCCTGATTTCTTCCCTCTGTTTTGGCTTCTTAACAGGTTAGTGCAGTATTGAGAGTCTCTTCTCACATTCTTCTTGGTCTTTTCTTCCTCCCCTGTCTCTCTCCCCTGTCTCTGTAATGACATTTTCCTTTCTTCATAGATGATATTCATGTTCTTGAGATAGTTTTAAAATTCAGATGAGATAAACCCAAAGCCATATTTTGGTCCTAGTAGATTTGTTTTCATTTTCTTTAGCTTCAATTTGAACATGCACTTGAGTTGTTCCGCAGTCAGCACTTTGCCTGGTTTTCATAGCTGATTTTGAGCTTCTCCAATGCTTCTTTCCACAGATGTAATCAGTCTGATTCCTGTGTCGTCCATCAGGTGAGGCTCATGTGTATAGTCATCATTTGTGCTTTTTACAAAAGGTATTTGCAATGAATAAATCATTCATTGCCCAAAATTCTATCTCCAACCTAATTTCTATAACCAAATCTGTACCTTAGAACTACTGGTCCTTCTTCCTTGTTCCCAATTTTTGCATTCCAGTCACCAAATATTATGAATGAATCTTGGTTTCATATTCAATTGGTTCAGATTGTAAAAGTTGGTAGAAATGTTCTCTTTCCTCCTCTTTTAGTTTTAGTTGTTGGTGTGTATATTTGAATGATAGTGCTATGTGTATGGGTATTTTCTATCACTCACAATGTTGTACCTCAGAATGGACCTAGAAATGGTCTTTGAAACTATGAATGCAGCCCCATTTTCTTCACTGTCTCATTTCTGGCATGGAAGATCATATGAGTGTTAGATTCAAAGTGGCCAAGGCCAGTCCATCTTAGCTTACTAATGCCTAGTATGTCAATCTTGATGCCCTCCATTTATTTTTTAACATTTATTTTTAATAACATTTTTTAAAGTCTAATTTTCTTACATTCATACTTCATACATTCCATGTTTTAGTTATTAGTAGGTGCTTGCCACTATTCTTCCTTGTATCTGGTGTCTTCTATTATGATAGCTTAACTTCCAATGCTATATCTAATGTGCTCTGTTGTTGACAGGATTTGCAGAAGGGGATTCTTTTTCCTAATTTGTTGTAATCTGGGAGCTCCATTTTAGTATAGCATCTGACAGAAAAGTGCTGTACCCAAAAGAGTAGGTGACAGACAAACAAAACCACATATATCTATGCTATTAAGAGCAGCTACGTGGGGGGGGGGAAAGCCACTTCCCCAATACCAGAAAATGACAGAAAAATGATATCCCTAGGAGACCTTGCTTAAACAGATAAAGCTAACTATATCTTTACAGATTGGATTGTAACCCTGACTTACTACCATCATTTTTATTGGTCTTTATAGATGAATTAGAACCAACTCCTAGCTGACCTTCCAGTGGGTTTTCAGAGGCTGTAGATCACATGGGATTAGATTGCCTATCTTTATCCTTTGGAGCAGTTAGTGGATACTAACCTCCCACCTTTGCGTTTCCACTGCAACTCCTTGCCCACTAGGCCATCACACACAATATAGTTACATTATATTGAGGGTCATGGTCACAGTGACACACTATGTTAACTATTATGGTGGGGAATATAAACATAAATAAAACAAAGATATGCTCACAATTAACATATTGGTTAGTAGAAGATGTAGGATGTAAATTTATAATCTAGGGAGAACAAAAAAGTAACAGAGGAGTCCACTCAAGTGCTTTGAGGGAGCTCTGCTGGCTAAGTATATAGGCAGTTGTGTTGCTAACACAAAGGCCATGCCTTTCTGATGGTTTGAATCTGCCAGCTGCTGTGCTAGAGAGAGAGAGAAAAAAAATAATAATAATAACTTCTATTAATTGAGAGCAACTATTACATGTTAGGGGGTTTGGGTGGTGGCCTACTGGATAGAGAGTTATGCTGCTAACACAAAGGTAGAGCCTCTCTGCTGGCTTGAATCCACCAGCGGATCCTGGGAGAAAGCTGGACAATCTCCTGAGTGATTGAGAGCCTCCAGAAAACCACTGGAGAGTCAGCTGATGGTCACTTCCAACTCAACAACAATGAGGTGACTTGTTAATTACATGTCAGGCCTTATTCTAAATCATTTCTCATTGTTATTTCCTTTGATTATCAGAACAACTAAAGAGAAATTATTAGAACTTTGAATGTCTTTGTTTCAGTCTTGACAAAAAATACTGTTAGTCCAGAGGGTACACACTCCAACAGTAAGAACCAGAAGAGTATCAGAACATTTGAGTTGTTGACATAAGTGCTTTAAGGATAATTTAACCTTAATGATT
>NW_006400068.1:834307-841113 GCF_000299155.1 Elephantulus edwardii
AGGAGCCACCCGGTTTAACCCTTTCCAGGACAAATCTGTTTTCCTAGCAGTCCATGGTATTCTCAATACTCTTCTCCAGCACCACAGCTCAAAGGTATCAATTATCCTTCTCAGATATATAGATCTGCCAAATAGCGTAGCTATTAGTTGAATAGACTCAGATTTGGTTTTGACGTAGATTTGACACTTTATCAATGTTATTTAATGTTCTCTATCAAGAACACTGCTTGGAAGCAGGAGTGGCATCCACTTTCATAAATAGCTTGCCTCCAGAAACCTTATGAACTGGGAGAAAGGATAAAAGTCACACACACAAGTGCTGAGGACTTTCTTTCATGGGGTCACTATGAGTTGCCTACCACTCAATGGAACTCAACAACAACATCAAGAACATAAACTGTTATTTAAATAAATATTACAATGACTATATTCTAGTCAGCATGTTGGAGGAAAGTCCTCTTGGTACAGATTTTTCTCTGCAGAGTAAGGCTGTGCTATTTCTGAACAATTTTGAATTCAACTTCCCTGGAGAAACTAAGGCATCCACCACCAGTTCAATGAACCCATGAGAACACTTACATCATACTGCCCATTCTTGATGTGAAACATCCTTCAATATCAGGTTTATGGGATCCTCTTTCAGATGATTAACTTTGGAGTCCAGTGCCTCTTTGTTTAGATCCTTGTCATTGTTCCATGTTTCCAAATATTTCATGTTTTATAGATATGAGCCTAAATTTTGATTGATACTTTGGCGTTATTCATGCAGCATGTTTTCATTTTGTTATTAGTTCAGGTGGAAGACTGCTTTGCTTTTTGTCATGCAAACATTGATGTGCTGCATAGGAACTCCAGTTGTCCAAATGCAGAAATTCCTTATACTCTCAAGATTGGCATTCTGGGTTTTAGTAACCCCTTTATGCTAATCCCTCTTACGATACACAATGATTTTATTTTCAGAAGTTCATTTTTGGCCAGCCATACTTTCGTTTCTTTGGGGAGGAGTATTTTTTTTTTTTTAGATTTTAATGAAATTTTATAAAGAACTTGGCTTTCCGTTCATTCATTATTGCACATTTTCCTCCCTGTCCCCTCTCCCCTAGTTTATTTTTTTTCTTTGGAAAAATAAAATTCTTTCATCATTATACAGCACCCCTCCACCGACCTTTTTACTACGCAACTCTTATTCTAGACTCTTGTCATGCCAGTAATACCTAATCATATATTCCTTTTATACAGTTCTCTCCCTCTTCTGTTTCAATGCCATGTACATTATTTATCTCCTCTTCTGTTTTCCCCAACCCCCATACCAGTCCTGTTATATAAGAGTGGCATTATGCAATATTTGGTTTTTTGTGACTGAGTTATCTAACTCAGCATAATGTCCTCCAGGGACATCCATTTTGCACAATATTTCATGAGTTCCTTGTTTTTCAATGCTGCATAGTATTCCATTGTGTGAATATACCAGAGCTTTTCTATCCATTTATTTGTTGATGGGCACTTGGGTTGTTCCCAACTCTTTGCTATTGTGAACAAAGCAGCAATGAGCATGTATCTGCTAGGGTGGAAGTTCTGGTTTATTTGGGGTATATTCCCAGTAGTGGAATTGATGGGTCAAATGATATTTCTATTTTCAACTTTTTGAGAAAATGCCATACTGCCTTCCATAGTGGTTGCACCATTTTACACTCCCACCAACAGCGAATAGGGGTTCCAGTTTCTACACAACCTTGCCAACATTTATTGTTTACTGCTCTGCTATATTTTGCTGTTCTTTCTGGAGTGAGATGATATCTCATTGTTGTTTTTTAATGATTGAAACAGAAGATTTTAAAAAATCTCAGCTTCTGGAAGAGCCGTTTGTGTTGGGTTTTTTGAAAATAAAATTTTTATTTTATACTGGTTTACTTACAAAGTTTGTATACATTGTTTTTCACACCAGATATTCCCAATTTTATTTAACCAATCTTCCTTCTACTCATCAAAATTGTGTGACCCTGTGATCACTGCTATGTGGTGAAGAGATTGAGATTGTTAAAAGCTTTATTTTGCTTGGCTCCTCAATCAACACTTTTGGTATCAGCAGCCAGGAAATTAAAAGATGACTTGCATTGGGAAAGTCAGCTGTCAGGGACCTCTCCAGAGTACTGAAGAGCAACTACATCAGTCTGGAGACTAAAATGCACCTGATCCACGCTATAGTCTTTGCAGGTACTTTCCATACATCAGAGAGCTGGACAATGACTAGGGATGATAGAAAGAGAATTAATGCCTTTGAGTTGTGGTGCTCAAAGAGTATTGAGTATACCATGGACTGTTAGGAGAACAAACAGGTTCATCCTAGAGAGAGTGAAACCAGGCTGCTCCTTGAAGGCAAGGATTCTAAAACTTCATCTGACATTTTTTGGACATGTTGCAAGGTAAGACCAGTCCCCATAGAGGGACACCATGCTTAGGAGGCTGGAGGGACGGTGCAAGAGAGAAAGACCCTTAATGAGATGAATTGATTCAGTGCCTGGGCTATTGAGGATAGACATGTCAGAGACAATAAGATTGGCACAGGATAGAGAAAGGTTTAGGGCTATTATGCATAGGGTTGCCGAGCCGCAGGTGACTTGATGGCACGTAACAACAATAACAACTATATATACAAGAAGCATGGATTTCAGAGTGGAGTTTTATCATCCACAGTGGTGCCATGTGTCAGGATTTTTGTCTTGTTTACTTTGAAGGTGGATTGATGTTTGTGGTAGTTGCTGATCATGTATTCTCTGTGTATGTTTGCATGTCAGGTTTGAAAGTCTGCCATGAGAATACAGTGACAACATGCAATGTGGATGCTGGGAATTCTACCCTCAAGAACTTTAAAAAGCCGTGGATTTTTATTAATGCAGTGCCAGGTCTGTCTTCTGGCTGTGCACTTAGACCACTGTTGTGAATGCTGACTTACAGGTAACCACGTGTATGTTAGAAAACAAGCTTTTCAATATTCACAGCCTTTTCTACAAGCAGACAATTTCCTGGGCACTTCTGGGACCTTCTGAAATGTCACAAATTTCTTCTGGCATGTGTGACCTTCAGATTCCAACCTGCTTAATCCTGTTCTGCAGCAGGTTTCCAAAATCAACTTCCCTGTCATCAGGCAAGCTGCCCTTGCCATTGTGTCTGCGTAGAGCTGCTGCAGAAGTAAGGACTGGCAATCCCTGGTCCCATGTGCATTTGAACCCACACTTTTAAGGGCCATCAGGGAATTTAGTTCCCAGAGTGATGATGAGGCCAGGTGCAGGAGCAAAAGCTTCTCATTTTAAATGCCTCCTTTCCATCTTTCCTCCCCAGGGTGCAAGGGAGATGTTTAAATGGTTTATTTGTAAGACTTTCCAAGCATGCTCACTCTTTCTAATTTGCTTTGCCTGTTCCAGTGTTGCCAAACATTGTCACTCCCAGGGTCTGCATATCTTTGCACCACCCCACCATCTTGACCTCAAAGAAGCTCCCTGCCCCCCACCCCTGCCACCTATGTCTCCAAGCACCAAGCCCTGTTTGTATCCAAGACTTCACTTGCCCTCCTCCCACCCCCGTCTTTATGCCTCCTTGAACTCTGTACGTTCTTATAGTGAAACACCTAAATATAGACACTTTCAAAATAGAAAAAGAAGACACAGGTTAGGAAATGAGAAAAAAGCAAAATGCCTTTCCCAAAGGATTTAGTAGTTTAGGACGCTTGGGTTTGGAATTAGGACCAACTGGATTAAAGTACTTATTGACAAGTATTATTATGTGAGAATGCAAGCAAGTTACTTAATTTTACAATTTCAGTCTAGAGACTAAGATGTGTCTAATCCAGGCCATAGTCTTTGCAATTACGTGTTATGCTTCAGAAAGTTGAACAATAACTAACGATGACAGAAGAATCAATTCCTTTGAGTTGTGGTGCTGGAGAAGAGTCTTGAACATACCATAAACTGCCAAGAAAACAAATGGTCTGTCTTGGACAGAGTTAAACCAAGTCTCACCTTGGAGGCTAGGATTCTGAAGCTCTGTCTCGCATACTTTGGGCACATGCCCAGGAGAGACCGGTTCTTGGAGAAGGACATCATGGTCAGAAGCGTGGACGGACAGCGCAGGAGAGGGAGATGCTGAATGGGATGGATTGATATAGTATCTGGGGCAATGGGGGTTAATGTGTTGCAATCAGTGAGATTGGCTCAGGACAAGGAAAGATTCAGAGCTGATGTACATACATACGGTCACTATGGGTCACAGGTGACTTCATGCACATAATAACAATAGTTGTAAAAGTCAGCTTATAATAATATTGTTGCGAAAATTAAGACATAACATATAGAAACCAAACAAGCAACAGATAAATGTAAGATTTGCTGCTCACCATCATTTCCACCATTGTCTGTGCTCAAGTCTAAGATCTTTTTCCATTTGACCATGTTCTTGTGCTTTCCCCCTCACTATTTTTGGTACCTGTGAGTGATTCAGTAAGCAGCATGTAGCTCATGGAGTTTCTGTGTTGTAAAAATGACTCATGTACTTGTCTGCTAAACTAAAATTTGGAGCTTCTAGGTAATTTAGTGGTAAGAGTTACGCTGCCAACTACAAGGACCATGGTTTGAATCCACCCGCTGCTGCCTCATGGAGAAAAATGTAGGCAATGTTCTCGCATGCAATTTGCTGTTGTTGTTTGTCATCGAGTGGGAACCAACTCATAGCTGACCCTCTAGTAATTTTTCAGAGGCAGTTAATCCCACAGGAGGTGATTACCTATTTTTCTCCAGCTGCGTAGCTGGTGGATTTGAACAGAGTACCTCTGGGGTAGCAGCTCTACTCTTTACTACTGAGTCACCAGATTTCCTCCCATAATAGTTATTGCCTCTGAAAACCCACTAGATGGTCAGCTATGATTCCGTTTCCAACTCACTGGTACATAACAAAAACAGCAGCAGCAGTCCACTGATAAGCCACTTGGAAGAAAGGTCCAGTGATCTACCTCTGGGGGGGAAAAATCAGTCTTTGAAAATTCTGCGAAGCACAGCTCTATTCTCAAACAAATGGGCTTGCTGTGTTACATCAAGATTCACTTGTGGGAAACTGGTTTACAGTGCGTGCTTGGTAGTACTTGTGATCCAAATGAATGAATGTCAATTCATTGACGCTAATGCAGCATACCTACATCTAGTGTTCATTAAGTCTTTTCTGTGATTCAGAGTAGATGAAAGTAACCACTCTGTTTGGAAATATGTGCGTGGATGAATGTCTGAGAATGACTTGGTCTGGCATAATGTTTACATTAATTCATTCTCATTTGCTGATCTGAGATGCCTGTACATGCAGTTTGGTTATAGACCAGTGGATGTCACCCTTGGAACACATATATGTTCTCTGGTTTTCTTACAAAGACGTCAGACACTCCCCTGATAATTGCTTCTTTACCTAGGGCAAAGTTTCAAGGGGTGCAACTCTCTACCCAGTATCATGGAATCTTCTCCCATTACATCTTTATCCAAGGGTAGAAAGAAGAATGGAGGAGAGCTTTGCTAAGTATCTATATCATTTGCTAAGAATCTATAGCATTTATCTATAGAATGATACATGTTGATTAATGGAATTTGGGAAATGCTTCTTAGTTAATTAATATCATTTACAAAAAGATTGTTAGCCTGTAATGTTAGTTGTCTTGGAGAAAAGAAATCAACCAATGGATTCAGGAACAGGAATGAGAAAGAGATTTACTTTTCACTTTTGTGTCTTTTGTTTCACTTTTGCTTGTATTTTGCTAATAAATTACCCATTCAAAAATAAATACTAAAAATAATAAAGTATTGTTTGGAAATGTCTTAACAGTACACACTTTCTTATTTAATTATTTGTTCTATTACTAACAAGAGAAATGTCTTTTTAAAAAATTATTGATGCTCTGCCTTCTTGTTGCTTTACATTCCTCAAACTAATGTGTTATTTACTAACTCATATACTTTTATTCAAATGTTTAGTTTGTATCTAACTATGTGTGGTTGTGCTGTTGCAGTTAGGTGCCATTGAGTAAAATATAACCCATAGTGACTCTATAAACAACAGATCTAAACTCTGCCCTATCCTGTGCCATCTTTACACTTCAGGACACACTAGAGCCCATCGTAGCAGACACCATATTAAATTCACCTGGTTGAGGGACTTCCTCTCCTGCCTTGCCTACCATTCACACTTCTGAACATTGTGTCTCTTTTCAAGGACTAGCCCCCTCCTAGCAACATGCCCAAGATATGTGAGGTGAAGCCTCATTATCTTTGCCTCCGAAGAGCATTCTGGCTGCATTCTCTCCAAGACATCTGTTTGCTCTCTTGGCCGTCCATAGGATGTGCAGTGTTCTTCTCCAGCACCACAACTCAAAGGTATCAATTTGTTTTCTGTTATCCTTATTCACTGTCCGGCTCCCATATGCATAGTAAGTAATTGGAAAGACTATGACCTAAATCAGATGCATTTTAGTTCACAAACTGACATTACTCTTCAATAATTTGGAGATGTCCCTAACTGTAGATTTTCCTAGTACATTATGTCTCCTTATTTCCTGACTGCTGGTACCAAGGGTAATAATTGTGGATCCAAGTAAGATGAAGTTGGTGACAGTTTCAATCTTTTCTCCAACTGTCATGATCTTGCCTAGTGGTCCAGTGGTAAGAATCTTTATTTTCTTGACATTTGAGATGCAATCCATATTGAAGGCTCTGTTCTTTGATCTTTGCAACAACTACTTCAAATCCTCCTCACTTTCAGCAAGCAAGGTTGTGTCA
>NW_006400068.1:853553-854188 GCF_000299155.1 Elephantulus edwardii
GTGCGGTTGGCTCAGGATAGAGCAGGGTTTAGGGCTGTTGTGCATAGGGTCGCTATGAGTCGGAAATGACTCGATGGCACATAACAACAACAACAACTGGAAAAACTGACCCAGAGACAGACTGAAAGATGCTAGTTTCAATTTACTGCTGTTTTTGTGTGCCGTTAATAGGAACTGACCCATAACTGACCCTCCAGTGAGTTTTCAGAGGCTGTAAATCACATGCGAGGAGATTACTCATCCTGCTCCCTCTGAGAAGCCTTTGGATTTGAACCTTGAGCTTTTTGGATTGCAATGCATCTTCTCACTACTAGGCCACCAGAGACCAGGAGACGCAGTACTGCAAGGATCCAGGGGCAGATTGAACTAGAGAAAATTCTGCTCAGGGTGGGAGAAGTAACTATTTATACCTTTGCACAAACAGTCCCTTGATATATTGGTAGGTTAAGCTGACAGAAAATACTAACATCACATAATTCTAAGGGAAAATCTATTACATACTTGATCTATATCTAATTTTGCAAGTATGACTAAAAACAGTAAGAGGAAGGGTCACTATGCCTCAAGACAAGAAAGAAACTAGGAAAACAAGTTAGAATTCAACTAAGTTGAGTGTGATTATTTTGGGTTTTTTT
>NW_006400068.1:854288-864730 GCF_000299155.1 Elephantulus edwardii
ACCTATTTAATCCATATGCTGAACAAATTATTTGAGAACCTGGACTCTATGCAGAGAAATGTGGAATCAGGATTGGATGGAGACTCATCAATTACCTGTGTTATGCAGATGAATATGTGTGCAGTGTGATGAAAAAGAAAATATGTTTTAAAAAAGGGAAATAATAAGGATCATTGTCCTGCCAATGCAAGGGTGTACAGTGTGAATCCACCAGCTACTCTGTGGGAGAAAGATGGATGATCTACGTGATCAACTGTCTCTGAAAACCTGTTGTAGGGCCACCTATGGGAAAACCCACTGGAGGGTCACCTACAGATCAGTTCTGACTCAATGGTATACAGAACAGCAGAGAGGTAAAATATTAAAATCTAAATCTGCCAATTTCAAAATAATTTTTGTCTCATTTCTAGTTCTCACAACATTTTACTTAAGGATATATCTTTAAATGAGAGATCATTTTTATTACTATGAATGCAATGTCATTCCTCTTCATTTTGTCGTTCTTGGTGTAACAGATCCCAAGACTGTCTCATACACAGTGGCCAATACCAGTTCATCTCAGCTCACTAATGCCCAAGATGTGGATCTTTATGTGTTCCATTTAATTTTTGAAAAGTCCAAATTTTCCTAGATTCATACTTCACATATTCTATATTCAAATTTTTGATGTGCTTGCAGCTCTTTCTTCTCCTTTTTTTGAGTGCCTTTTAATCCCAGTGACTCATTTACTACCAATACTGTAACAAACAACAGTGTTGCCTTGTTATTCATAAGTTTTCAGAGACCTGTTATTTTAGAAGTCATGGCTAGTCCTGCTTTTTAGTCTGTCTTTGTCTGGAAGCTCCGTTAAAATCTGTCCACCCTGGGAGACCCTGTTGGTACATGAAGCAAGCACTGGTGGTATGGCTTCCATGATCACAGCAATATGTAAGCCACCACAGTATGGCAAAGTGATAGATAAAGTGCTGTGCTATGGAAGTTAAGAAAAAACCCACAACTGTCTGGTCTGGGACAGTTCATCTGCCAACCCAGTAGAAGATTGGAGTTGAGGGGCCCAGCCAGGTCAGTGTTTCTGCCCCAGAGATGAGGCCGGTTCATTGATAGCACTTCTCATCTAGGGTTTATTGAGGATGTGTCAAGGGGCGGGACACCCAGCCTAGGGCAGAGTTTCTACTAGTCTCAGAGGAACCCAGGCTAGTCTGTGTCTATGCTAGTTCAGGAGAGAGGTGATGGCTTGGTACCCAGTCAAAAATAGCTAAAATAAGGAGACAGATATGCCAATCTAACATGTCCAAATGTGGACAAATGTGACTGTGGACTGTGTTGAGAAAATGTGCCCAGTAAGAGTTCCAGGCCAGAGGAGCTCCCACTAATCCCAGGCTGGGGTAATTGGGGGCCAGGTGTAGCATGAGCCAAAAACATCAGGAAGAATGCTAGAGCTAACAGCTTTAGATCCAAGACAAAACGGCCATGTCCTGAGGTTGGAGCTGTGTCTAGTGGGAAGGGAGGATTAAGAAGGAGTGAGTGAGAAGGGGAACTCCACGCTAAGAGCTTTAGATCCAAGACAAAATGGTAATGTCCTGAGGTTGGAGCTGTGTCTAGTGGGAAGGGAGGATTAAGAAGGAGTGAGTGAGAAGGGGAACCCCACCCACCACCTGGTAAGTAGTGATGGAGTTCAGTAAGGGAGATATGATAGGAGGTTGGACTTTTTCCAGCTGTTGTAAATATTGCCTCACTGCCACCTTCATCCTGGGTTCCCATGCCATGTACATAGATATTCAAGATAATCTTGTTATTCTGTGTACAGTTCTGTGGCCTGTTGTTCTCCTTAGTCAATGTTTTAATTCAGATTCTTCCCTGTTTTTTTTTTTTTAGTATTTGAAATACTTCCTCCTCTTTACTATTCAAACTGTGGATCTGTTACCTTTGTTTTCTAGTGTCTTTGATGCAGAAGTTCTGAACAGCTGTATTTCTAGTCTGTTACCTTGACTTTGTGATGGCTACCTGACCAACGATTGGAAGAGAAACATATTTGTTCCCTTTTTTTTTTTAAAAAAAGTGATCCAACAGAGTGCAAAAATTATCAAACAATAGTATCTATATGATATGCAAGTAAAATTTTCCTAAAGGTTATTAAAAAACAACAGAAGCAGTGAATCAACAAAGGACTACTATCAATTTAATCTAGATACAGAAGAGGTTCTCCTGTGAGATCTAGAATTGCTAATGTCAGATGGATATTGCCTGAGAGGAAACAATGCCAGAAGGATATTTACTTGCGTTTTATTGACTATACAAAAACAATCAACTGTGTGGATCATAACTTATTTCAAATAACATTGAGAAAATTGGACATTGCAGAATGCTTAATTATATCACATGAAAACTATACATGGTTCAAGAAGCAGTTGTCCAAACAGAACAAGTTTCTGCATAATTTAAAAACAGGAAAGGCAGGTGTCATGGTTGTATCCTTTCTCCATACCTATTCAATCTGTATGCTGATCAAATAATTTGAGAGATTTATCTGTGAAGAAGAATGTGGCATCAGGATTGGAGAAAGACTCAACAACTAGCATTATGCAGATCATACAACCTTGCTTAGATAAAGTGAATAAGACATGAAGTACTAGCTGAAGAGTATCAAAGACTATAGCCTTCAGTATCGATTATGGCTCAAAATCAAGAAGATAAAAATCCTCATCACTGAACCAACAGGTCACATCATGATAGGAGAAATGAATAAAGCTGTCCACTTGGATTCACAATCAATAGTAGAAAAACGATAGAAGAAGTCAAGAAATTGAAAGATGAGTTGCATTGGGGAAATCTGCTGTCAAGGACCTCCAAAGGGCTAAATAACAAGGCTGCCAGTTTAAAGACTAAGGTGCCCCTAATCCAAGGCATGGTATTTTCCTTTGTTTTTTTATGCATCTGAAAGTGGGACAATGAATAAAGATGACAGAAGGAGAATTGATACTTTTGAATTGTGGAATTATAGAAGAGTATTAAATAGCCCATGAACTATCAAAAGAACAAACAAATCCTACTCTGATATTCATTGTTGCTCTTTGCCATCAAGTCAGAACAAATCCACTCTAGTGGGTGCCAGATATACTTCATTAGTGCATTAAATAGTTGGAGAGTAGATTGTTGTTTACCAGTGTTATAATTTGTTGTAAAAACAAAATGTTGTCTAATGAGATAGTGAGGAGTCAGTGGAGTAGGGTAGGATTAATGTTAAGTAATCTTTTTTGAGATATAAAAAGAGCAAATTGAGCTACCAACCAAGTAAATAGACAGAGGTGGGAGAAGAGAAAGATTCCATGTGAAATCTTCAAGGAACCAAGAAACAGAAGCGAAATAGAGACAAGTACCTGCTCCCAGAGCCAACAAGCGATGCAAGTCTTTCCCTAGAGCCAGTATTTAGAATTTGGATGTCCATCCTCCTAACTGTAATAAAGTAAATTATTTTTTAGTAAAGGCTCCCATTTGTAGTATTTTCTTTAAGAACAGCACTTGATGACCAATACAGGGACAGGAAATGGGATTTCTCTTTGAGTAAAGGTTAGTAAGGTCCCTGAGGATCACTCAAACTATCTATAATGCACAGTTCTTGTTGTTGATTGCTTCAAGTTGAGCAAGACTCACAGTGACCCTAACGAACAAAAAGCTTGAAGCCCCTCTACAACTATCAACATTTATCAAAGTTCATAGAGTTTCTGAACTCATGTTGTTTAGGAAGTGGATGCCACTCCTGCTTCCAATAATAATGCACAATATCTCTACATAAAGGAAGAGAAAAGTCTACTACAGTTGATGGGGCCACTAAAAAAAAATCTCCAAATTGAATTGGTTTTAGTTCTATTGTCAAGAAGGAACTTCAAGTTAAAGAAGATAGAGTACTGTTAATATGAAATGAAAATGTAAAGTTGGACTGAAAGTGACCTGGTAGCTCTAAATGTGTTCAAGTTTCTGGACTGGTTATCATTTAAAAAAAAATTTATGCTGATTTATTTACAAAGTTTGAATACATTGCTTTTCACAAAAAATCCTTCCCATTTCCTTCACCCTATCCACTCATTGAATTGTGCAACCCTATGATTAATACCCACCCCCCATCCTATGATTAACACCCTACACCCTCACCCATCCTCACCCCTCTACTTCCACCCTACCCCTTGGATCCTCATACTCATTCTACAATTATGGTTTTATACAGTATTTGTACTTGTGGGACTGAGCACGTTCACTCAGTATAATGCTCTTCAGTCTCTCTCAAGTTAGGTAGTAATTTACAAAAATCATTGCTCCTGAATGCTGCGTAGTATTCCAAACCACAACTTCTCACTCCCTTCATTTGTGGTTGAACATCTGGACTGTTCCCATGTTCTTGCCACGGTGAATTATGCTGCTATGAACATTGGTGTACCTCAAAACCTACTACACAGCAATAGCAACCAAAGCATCCTGGTAGTAGTACAATGACAGACCCATAGACCAATGGAAAAAACTGAGAACCCAGAAATAGGCCAAGATCAACTGATATTCAACAAAGAAATAAAACCTATGAAATGGGGAAACGACAACCTCTTCAACAAATGGTGCTTGCAAAACTGGACTGCTACCTACAGAAAGCTGAAACAGGATTCACATCTCACACCATACACAAAAATCACCTCAAGATGGATCAGAGACTTAAGAGTAAAACCCAAATCCATAAATTTCATAAGAGACAAAGTGGGATCAAGCTTAAAAGCTCTAGTCTACAATATAAAGAGACTGCCAAATACAACCAGAAATACACAATCTGCAGAGGATAAAACTGATGAATGGTACCTTCTAAAGATTAAATCCTTGTATTCATAAAAACTTTTTTCAACAAGTGAAAAGAAAACCTACTGACTGGGAACAAACATTTGACAATACCGTTTCAGACAACAGTCTCATAACAAAAGTTTATTTTTTTTAAACTTTTTTTAAAAAGAGTACTCCTGGGCCTCCACAAGAAAAAGACTGATAACCCAATTACAAAATGGGTAAAAGACATGGAAAGAATTTTTACTGAAAAAGATATTCAAATGGCCAACATAAATGCTCCAAATCATTGGCAATAAGAGAGCTGCAAATAAAAACCATAGTATGATACCATCTCACTCCAGTAGCAGTGGCAAAGTTTAACAGGCGGCACATAGTAAATGTTGGAGAGAACATGGCAAGATAGGGACTCTTATACATTGTTGGTGGGATTGAACAATGGTACAAACCACTCTGGAATGAAGTTTGGTGCTTCCTCAAAAAGCTGAACATAGAAATTCTATATGACCCAGCTATTCCATTGCTTGGAGTATACCCCAAGAAAATGAGAACTAAGACTCAAACAAAAACTTGTACCAGTGTTCATAGTAGTGTTATTCATCATCACAAGAACATGGACACAGTCCAAATGGACTGGTTATCTTAAACCCTGAGCCACTCAAGGAATCAGCAAATGAAAATATTAAATAGGCATCAGAGGTCTCCATCATTATGGACAAAGAGGTGCTAGAAAGCTTGTTTTGATTATCAAAAAGGTAGAGAAGATTCTGGACATGTTGGATCTTTGGACAGACTGATGATGCTTCTTAATTCTCTGTTCTCAAAGAACAACTTAGTTGCCTGATATCAAGTTCCCATTTATAGGTCCCCTCTATATTATTCTTTGATTATAATAATCTATTCCATATACTGCAGTCTTTCTTAGTTTAAAGGTCACTGCATGGCAAACAAATAGAATGTGATTGATGACTAAGTGTAAAGCTGATGGTTCAAATCCACCCAGCAGCATTGCAGAAGAAGGACGTGGTGCTCTGCTTCTGCAAGACTGCAATCACTGAAATCGTGAGGAGCACAATTCTACCCTGAAACAAGTGGCTTCTTCTTGAGTTAGATTTAATTTCATGGCAAAGTGCTTGGCTTATTCTTTCTCCTGTATTATACCTACAACCTCAACCACCACCTTCCCCAAACTTTCCCCCATAATAGTCTTTAATAGCATAGACATACTTCATTTTGTTATGTTTGGCTTTTTGGTGTTTTTCAGATATTTTTTAAAAAATAAGGAAATTTATGGCAACTTTGTATGTTATCACTGTTATTATGTGCCATCGAGTTGCCTGTGACCCTTAGTGACCCTATGTACAGCAGTTCTGAACCCTGTACTGTCCTGAGTCAGTCTCACTAATTTCAACACACCAACCCCCGTTACCCCAGTTACTGTGTCAGTCCATCCCATCTGGGGTCTTCCTCTCTTGTGCAGTCCCTCCACCCTTCGAGCATGATGTCTTTTCCTAAGAACTGGTATCTTCTGGCTATGTGCCCAAAGTATGTGAGACAGAGCTTCAAAATCCTGGCCTACAAGGAGAAACTTGGGTTTACCCTCTCCAAAACAGACATATTTGTTTTCTTGGAAATCCAAGGTATATTCAAGACTTTTCTCCAGCACCACACTTTGAAGGCATCAATTCTTCTTCTATCATCCTTAGTCATTGTTCAACTCTCTGAAGCATAACAAGTAATTGTGAAGACCATGGCCTGGATTAGGAGGACCTTAGTCTGTAGACTGACATCGTCACTTTTCAGAGCTCTGGAGAGGTCCCTGACAGCAGATTTTCCTAATGCAATTCATTCTTGATTTCCTGAGTGCTGATATGAAGAGTGTTGATTGTGGAGCTGAGCAAGCTGTAATTGTTAACAACCTCAATCTCTTCTCCATATATCATGATGCTGCCAGTTGGTCCCGTGGTGAGAATCTTTGTCTTCTTGATGTTAAACTTCAATCCATATTGAAGTCTACAGTCCTTTACCTTCTGCAGCAAGTGCTTCAGTGTTTTTTTTTTTCAGTTTTAGCAAGGAAGGCTGTGTCATCTGCATATTTCCAACTGCAATATGCTTACTCTCTGCCTCTGTGTTACATTTGGGTAATTCTCACAATACTTCAAACATTTTCATAATGCTGTGACCCATTTTATTGACTACCACAACAAAGCAACAACAAACCTCCATTGCCATTGAATTGGTTCAAATAAATTTTCCCACTGTTATTTATTAAGTAAAATTTTGTATTTTAATTGCGATTTTAATGAAATATTAGAAAAGATAGATTTTCATTCACTCACTGTTGCACATTTTACCCCCCTCCTCACTTTCCCTTCTCTCTCCCCCAGTTCACTTTAAAAAAAAATTATTCACTGTTGCACAATTACCTCTCCCCCTGCTCTCTTTGCAATGCACCTCCTGTTCTGGGCTGTTGTTGTGTATAATGCCTAATTGTATATTACTTTTAAACAGTTCTTTCCTTCATCTGTTCCAGTGAAATGTTCATTTTCTATCCATTCTTCTCCTATTCTCCTCCCAACCCCCCACATCAGACCTGCTTTTATAACAGTGGTGCTATGAAGTATTTATCCCTTTGTGACTGAGATATTTCACTCTGCATAATTTCCTTCAGGGGACCTATGTTGTGTAATGTTTTATGAGTTAATTGTTTTTCACTGCTGCATAGTCTTCCCTTGTGTGAATATACCATAGTTTTTCCTAACCATTCATTTGTTGATGGACACTTGAGTTGCTTCCGTTGCATTGCTATTATAAATAACAGAAATAAACATGAGTGAGCATATATTCTGAGTCTGTAAATCTTTAATAGAAGAAACTGCTCATCTCTCTCCCATGGAACAGTTGACCCATTCAAACTTCTGGCCTTTTGGTTCGCAGCCCTGCATGTTACTTACTATGCCACCAGAGATCACAGAACACTGTAAATACAGCTTTTAGGTGCACTAGGAAATAAACAATTTCACATGACTTGCTTTATTATAATATGTATTTATTGTGAGGTCTGGAACCGAACCTACAATGTCTCTGAGGTATGATTGTGTTTGTGTTTATTTGTAGGGCTAATTCTGTTTATGTTCAGGTAGAATTTAAAATATATCATTGTAACTAGAAAGGAAAAGATTGAGAAGTGCTTTAGATGTGGCATTCAGTCTAAGGTAGAATCAAAACAATTTGGTTTGATATTATGCACAACTCATTCTTTTAGACTTCTGCTTTCTCATCTGGAAAATGGGCTCTAAACTCCCCAACATGGCAGTGAAAGCAGTATGGCTAACCCTTTAATTAGAGATGGAAGCTAGGACAGTCAAACAAGTCCTTCTGTTTGGCATACTAGGACTTGCAGATAAGATTTAGTCTATCCCCAATTCCCTATTAGAATAAACCCATCAATGATCTCTTTTCATTTGTTTTCTTTGGCTTAAACGTCTAAGTTTGCTCAAACTCAACCTCTGAAATAATCTCCAAAGAATGGAAGAACTGTGGAAGTAACAAAATCTATCAGACCAACCTTCAAATTCTTTCTGTGGGTCTGGTTATTGTTTCTGTTGCATATCAAAGGATGCCTCTTTTTCATCTCTACACTCTGTTGCCAAAGAGGAAATAATAACAAAGTATTAGGCTGTAGAGAGAACAGCCCTCCATCCAGTGCAAGCCCTTCTTTAATTTAACTGAACCAGAAGCGCTATTTTGATGTCAAGAGAGCAAGGACAAAGGCCAGCCAATACTGTAACTGGGTGCATGTCAACTGAGGACAGATGAGTGTTCCTGTTCTAACTGGAGGCTGGGAGGGTTCAGTTCCATTTGCTGATAATCCAGATGTAAATAATCAGTACTCAGAAGTCAGGACAGAAGCTTCCCAAGGAATGAGGACGTTTAAAGCTTTTCCTTTCCTACCAGTTACCCATACCTTACTGTCTGCAAACTGTTTCTGTCTCAAAGAGACCCTCTCCACTGCCTTACTGAGTCTGTAAATCTTAATGGGAGGAGATTGCCTATCTTCCTTCTGAGAAATCATTGGCAGATTTGAGCCATCTGAAATAGGTGCAGAGTGCCCTAAGATGTAACATAGCATCTTAAAATAGGAATAGAGTGGCTGGGCACAGATGCCAACTTCTTATTCATTCTCATCTGCTTTAAATGAAAATTAGTTTTTGTGCTGCCTGGGAATAAAGTTATTTATAGCTTTTGGTTTCCTTTTACTTCATTTTTAAGAAACCATCTTCTAGAGATCATCCCAGTATTTTCAGATGTGATTTATTCCAAGGTGAAATTAAAAGTTGCAAGCAAAATGAGAACACCTCTAAGATTGGATGACATTAATTCAGGAAGCTTTGTTCTTCCTTAATAAGAAGCACAGAGGGGTTTCGCCTACCTATTACAATTGGTTTCTGAATGCTGACACATTTCTATTTCTTTCAACAACTCTTGTATAATTGTTGGTATCTTTAATCAGACTGGGGAGTTGTAGGCTCGGTTCGTAGTGACTTTTGCTAACCCCAAAGCCCACTTTCCCCCAGTGGTTCCCTTTCACCCAGAGGTTCCAAGTAAAAAAGATGGGCAATCTTCTCCTACTATGATTTACAGCCTCAGAAACCTTATGAGTCAGAACCAACAGGAAAATGTTAATTTGAAGGAGTGTTGGGGGTTTTTTGTTGTAGTTATTGTTTTTTACCAAAGCAGAAATGAGAACTGTCATGAATATAAACATCTCATGTGTCAGTCACAGCGCAGGCTTATCAACATCCAGTTCCAGACTTTGTCAGAGACGCAATGAGAGAGTAACATCTGGTTTGCAAGGGAATCCCATTTCAGAGCCAGATAGTTCTTCCTCATGTGCTGGTAGGAGAATCACCTCGTATTTACACACATGATACAGTTATTCTTTTTAGAAATAATGAAGGCACTATTTCTCAGACACTTGGGTGGTATTATTTATTTGTTTGCTTTTTGTGAACTTCACTTTTCTAGCAATATTTTCTGGTATCAATAAGTCTCATTCTGACTTTTGGAAGCTCATTCTTAGAGATCTGGTGCATCCTGCCTTAGGAATGAACCCCAAATTCATCAGAGTTCATGGCCTGGTGTGAGGCTAATCATCTGTTTTACTTTATAGAAAATAATATATGAATTTTATCCCAGTACATAACAATCCATTTCTAAAATTCTTAACATTCTCTCGTTTAGGATGAAGATCCAGTTAGAGGAATCTGCCTGGGGTTCTGTTGAGTACAGCTAGCAGGATCTGTCAAAACAAATTGGTTTCTATCATTCTGAAAAGAAAGTCAAAACTTCTCAAAGAAGATTTACGAAACCTTTTTTATGTTGGCATCTGGTTAATGCTCCAGCTTTTTAGTCACACTGAACTTGAGTAGTCATTTCTGAGCGTCTAGACCAAAACAGTTGGGTTTTTCAGAAAATGATCTCTGTTATGGATTGAATTGTGTCACTATTGGGATTAATTTCTGAGAGAGAAAGCCCCTTAAGATTAGTATTACCAGAAGCTGAACAGAAGATTCCGAAAGGCTGCTCAGAATGACAAAGCAAAATACTACAATGAAATGTGC
>NW_006400068.1:867155-893626 GCF_000299155.1 Elephantulus edwardii
TAATACCCTATCATACATCGCTTTTAAATTATTCACTCCCTCATCTGTTTCAGTGCAGTATACACAATTTATCCAGTTTTTCTCAGTCTTACCCCCACCCTGATATCAGTCCCATTTTACAGCAGTGGCATCATGTAATATTTGTCCTTTTGTGACTGAGATATTTCACTCAGCATAATTTCCTCCAGGCTCACCCATTTTGAATAATATTGAATGAGTTCCTTGTTTTTCAATGCAGCATAGTATACCATAGCTTCTCTATCCATTTGTTTGTTGATGGGCACCTGGGTTGTTTCTAACTCCTCGCTATTGTGAACAGAGCTGCGATAAACATGTGTGTGCATATGTCTGCTTGGATGTCAGTTATGGTCTCTTTGAGCTATATTCCCAGTAGTGGAATTGCTGGGTCAAATGGCATCCCTATTTGCAACTTTTTGAGAAAGCGCCATACCACCTTCCACAGTGGTTGCACCATTTTACATTCCCACATTTTGGGGCTTTCTAATATATTACTATGCAGTATCCCCAAAATATATGTATGTAATGATATAATGTTATTGTTCGCTGGTGTTTTTTGTAATTGTTGTTTTCTTTCTTATGTAATTGATGCCTTTGATCTATGGTTCTGGAGAACAATCTTGACTATACCACGGACTGCTTAAAGAATACACAGGTTTGTCCTGGAGAGGGTAAAGCTGGGCTGCTCTTTCGAGGCAAGGATTCTAAAGCTTTGTGTGACATACTTTGGACATTTTGCAAGAAGGGACCAGTCCTTGGAGAGGAGAATCATGTTTGGGAGGGTGGAGGGACAGCACAAGAGAGGAAGACCCTCTATAAGATGGATCAATTCAGTGATTGGGGTAATGGTAGTAGGTGTGTTAGAGACAGTGCGGGGGGGTTGGCACAGGATAGAGCAGGGTTTAGGGCTCTTGTACATAAGGGTCGCTATGAGTCGCATGTGACTTGACGGCACATAACAACAACAACAGCAACAACTGTCAAGTCGGAACTGACCCAAAGCCGACCCTCCAGTGCATTTTCAGAAGCCGTAAATCCCACGAGATGAAATAGCCTATCTTTCTCTCATGGAGTAGTTGCTTGATTCAAACTGTATACTCAAGAAAGGTGACCTAATAGAATGTGGAAATTATAGGACAATATTGTTAATATAACATGCAAGCAAAATACTGCTGAAGATCATAGAAAAATAGCTAGAACAAGTACATTTGGGAGAACTGCCAGAACTTCAAGTGGGATTTCGAAAGAGAACATGGCATCAGAGATATCATTGCTAATTTCAAATGGATCCTAGCTCAAAGCAGAGACTACAGAAGAATGTCTATTTGTGTTTTATTGACCATGCAAAGGTGTATTTGACTGTGTTTATTATAACAAAAGATGGCTAACATTGAAAAGACTGGGAATACAGAACACTTAATTTTGCTCATGCAAAATCTATACTTAGATTAAGAAGCTATTGTCCAAATGGAGCTAAATAACACTTCATGATTTAAAATCAGGAAAGGGGTACATCAGACTTGTAATTCTTTCTCCACACCTATTCAATTTGCATGCTGAAAAAAATTAGTGAATCTGGACTCTATGAAAAAGGTTGCAACATCAGGATTAGAGGAAGACTCATCAACAACCTGCACTATGCAGATGACACAACTTTGCTTGCTGAAAGGGAGGAGGACTTGAAATTCTTGCTGAGAAGATCAAGGACTACATCTCAATATCAAGTGGACAGGCTCCTTACCACTGGGCAAATGGGCAATATCATGATAGATGGAGAAATGATTGAGGTTGCCAATGATTTAATTTTACTTAGATTGACATTCCTCTAGGTCGTATAGCCCTGGTGTACAAGTTGCCGTCCCGCGGTCACTTGTGGTTGCCGTGAGGCTGAACACTGTGACACTGGTGTGTCAAATGCATTCATGGTTGGCTACCCAATGCGGACAGAGTGGGGTGGAGTTCCCCGATTATAACAAGCTTGGGAGGAGGAGTGGTGTCCACTTCCATAATAGCTTGCCTCCGGAAACCCTATGAACTTGGAGAGAGGACGGAAGGCACCCAAATGTCAAGGACTCTCCTTCATAGGGTCGCTATGAGTCGCCTGTGACTCGACAGCACTTAACAACAACAACAGCAGCAACAACAACAACAACAATCAATCAATACCCTTTGTACCTGCAGTCAGGAGATGAGGAGAAATATTGCTTTGAGTGGGACTGCTGCCAGGGATCACTTTAAAACACTGAAGTGCAATGATGTCAGTTTGAAGACTACGGTGTGCCTAATGCAGGCCATGGTCTTTTCAATCATTTGCTATACATCTGAGAGCTGGGCAAATAATGAGAACAAACATTGGTGGCTTTAAATTTTGATGTTGGAGAAGGTACTGGATATTCCATGGACTGTCAAAAGAACAAACAGATATTTCTTGGAAAAGTGCAGCTGGAGTGCACTTGGAAGCAAAGATGGAGAAGCTTTATCTCTCATATTGTAGACATGTTGCTAGGAGAGGCTATTCCTTGGAAAGGAACATAATGCTTGGAAAGACGGAGGGCTAGTGAAAGTGAGGAAGACTCCTGATGAAATAGACTGACACAATAACCATAGCATTGGGACCAAGTGTGTCAGCTTTGATGAGGATGACACAGAAAAAGACAGGCTTTAGGTCTGTTCTTCATAGGGTTGCTATGAGTCATATTTGACGGAACAGCACTTAGAAATAATAACAAATTATATAACATGGAAACTATGTAGTGATCCCTCATGATCTCATAAAAGAATTAAAGGGCATGCAGTGCTTTTAATTCCATCAAATAAGGGAACTTTTCCTAAAAAGTGGTCTATAAGATAAAAAGTAGGAAATTGAGTTTGGGAAGGTCTCAGAGCTACTGAGAAATAATCACCAGGAGGGTAGTAGATCTGGGTCCCTGAACAACAAAGGACCCCGAGACCACAGAAGGCCAAGACACATAGAGGTCTCAAATGAACACATGACCTACACATGCTGAAGGAAGCAAAGATTTTCTCTACATCTGACAGCTGGAGTTCAGGCTTTTCTCGAGAGCTGGTACCCTGAATTTGGACACCTAGCCCCCTAACTGCTAAGACAATCCATTTCTGTTTGCTAAAGCGATCCACATTAGTGGTATGTCTGTTATAGCAGCATTGTATAACTAAGACAATCCTCTTCCACTCACTCAATTCCCATGCTTCTTCCCTTCCCTTTCCATCTGGGTACCTCGTCCTCCAAGACCCAGGGTAGCGGGGAGGTTAACTAGAGCCTGGCTTGACATCCTAGCTCTGCACTTCACTCACGTAAATCCTGACAGGTTATAATCACTGGTTATATTCTCTGTAAATGAGGAATAAATGATAGTGCCCCTCTTATAATTGCAGTATTTATTAACTCAGTTAATATGTGCACACTCTGTAGAATTGCACTTGGCACCAAGAGAGTGTTCAAGTGCCATTGTTAGATGCCGTTGAGTCACCTACAGCATCGTCATCCTGTGAACAACAGGTCTGAACCTCGCCCTGTACTGCACTGTTCTCCCCATCTCTGATGTGCTCAGACCCATTGTTATGGTTACTGTCAATCTATCTTCTGGAGGGTCTTCCTGTCTTTCTCTGGTGCTCTACCTTTCCCTGCATGTTGTCTTTTCCCAAGTATGTGAACTGAACTCTCATCATCCTTGCCTCTAAGAGGCACCGTATGTGAACTTCCTTCAAGACAGACGTTTTCTTCTTTGGCAGTCATGGAATATTCAGCCCTGTTCTCCAACATCACAATTCCAAGACCTCAATTTCTCTATCATCCATAGTCAATGTCCAACTTTCAGATGCATAGAATATAATTGAAAAGACCCTGACTTGGATCAGGCACATCATAGCCTTTAAACTGACATTGCTGCTCTTTAACGTTTCGGAGAGCTCCTTGACAGCAAATTTTCCCAATGCAGTAAGTCTTTTGATTTAATTGCTCTTACCATGAGTATTGCTTTTAGGTCCAAGTAAAATGAAATCATTGACAACTTCAAACTTTTCTCATCTATCAAGATGTTGCCTTTGGGGCCAGTGGTAGGAACTTTTTCTTTTGTGCTATTGAGACGTAGTGAATAATTTAGGCTGCAGGCTTTGATTTTCTGCAGCAAGTGTGAACAATGAAATAATAAAGTCCTCAATAAGAGGACTTTGTTATTATCATGATTCTGATTTTGGCTTAGCTCTCACATCATTTTAGGATTATTTAGTCCTTGTTTGAATTGTGGTGTCTGCAAAGAGTATGGTATACCATAGATTACCAAAAGAACAAACAAACTTGCCTTATGTGACAAGGATGGTGAAACTTTGTCTCACATAGTTTAAGCATATGGTCAGGAGGGGCCAGTCTTTGGAAAAGGACATCAAGCTTGGAAAAGTAAAGGGTGGTTAAAGGAGAGGCCTAGACCTTCAATGAGATTATTAGCAGACAGACTACACATATGTGCATGTTGGAGATTTTAAGGATGGTACAGAACAGGGCAAGGTTTTCAACCTATTGTTCCTAAGCTTCAGTTATGTAGTGGTACTAACAACAACAGCATAGCCCCCCAATTGTATTCTGTACATTTCCTTATCTTTTTACTTACCATGCAGTACTGTCTCATAGGAAAGAAATCAGTGCTGAGATGAGCTAGTCCTGTTCACAGGCGTTTAACACTGTCATCACGGAGGGATCAAATTTCCCTTTTCACTCTCTCCCTTATCAGATATTCCAGTCACTTGAGGAATGCTCCTTACATGCCCAAACCACTGTTGCTCAAAGATACCACATAAAAGGAAGACAGATGAAAGTCCTGTCTGTGGAACATCAAGTTCTCTCCCTACTGGGCTCACAGGACATCTTTTCACATGCTAATTCACTACAGTCCTGGAAGGCCTTTCAATACTTTGGATGTGATTCTTTTTTCTTTCTTTCTTTTTTTTTAAAACACCTTAAATTTTTTTGCACAAAATTGGTAGGTCTGGGGGAGTGTAAGATGATGAAATTCTGCCTTTGTCAGTAGATCTATCTATTTCTAGTTCTACCATACACATGGTGATAATTACTCACATTTATGCAGCATATTTTTCCTTACTGTTCCTCATACTATCACCCATAAAAGAGCTTTAGTGGTCTAATGGGTAAGAAGTTCCATTTCCAACCCAGTTCTAATCCATCAGCTGCTCCCCAGGAGAAAGATGGGCAATCTCCTGATTGATTCACAGCCTCTGTAAACCTCCTGAAGGGTCGGCAATCAGTTGGTCCCAACTCAATGGCCCATAACAACATCGTCTATATGCCAGAAATGGTAATGGAACACATATCAAATCCTGCCCCATTAGTAAATGTGACCATTTATCACTGTTTCTCAGGTCTTGGACTCATTAGGAGTGAAAAGTTTGAAGACATTAAAATATTTTATGCTTGAACACACACAAACACACACACACACACACACACACACACACACACACTAAAATTGGCACATTCAGCCACTCTTGCCAATGTTTTCCAGTATTAGAGATGGAGGTTTTGTGTAAAGTGAACATCTGGAAAAACTGACTGAAGTTTTCATTTGCCATCCAGATGTTTCTATGCACCGCCCTGGTTTCTTTAATCTCACCCGGCCCCTCTGACATCAGAACAGCTGATCCATTTAGTAAGCACTCTTCAACGCCTCTCACTCAATTTTTCATTTGTTCTTACTCTACATTCTGGAGCACTTGCCGGCTTCCTATAACTGTTAACTATTTAAACAGTTCTTATACTATAATCCACATGTAAATGAGCACAAAAACATTCAATAACCTTAGAGAAGTTGGTAGGAAATTGGCAGCTTTAATTCTATCCACCATAACTTCAGGGTGGCATGTTTAATGGGGTGTAAAGAAGAGTACTAAGCTTGGGCTTCTTTTTACCTTTCTTCCCTGACATTCAATGTCACCCTCTCTTTCTTCTCACCCTCTCTTTCTTCTTTCTCAAGATTCAATCACTTGAATCTTGTCATCCTTCACCCATGCAACTGAAGGAAATATAACTTCCCTGTAAACGTTCAGAAAAGGAAAAAAAGCTCAAAATGCCTTTAGTCTGAATCTGTGTGGACAACCTTGAACCTACTCTAACCATAGTATATCAAGGTGAAGTGTGTCAGCTTAATGTTATTGTCTGGGGCAAATCCCTCAACTAGCAAGAAAAACATAGATATTTGCTTGGACTCTGTAAACTGTCTCTTAGTGTAAACTGATTAATTGAGTGACAAACATTGAGTTGAGGAGCTTGGTTGTTGACTTAATATCATCTCTATAGTATTTACAAGTATTACTTATGGCTCCAGAAAAGATGGAGACAAATCCTAGTAGAGGATGATTCTACAACTGAGTGCAGGACGGTAAGAAAGAAGAGAGACTTGACAAAGAAGGAATTGAGCTGATGCAGCTGAAGTGGTGAAGGCCAGCATGAGGGCTGAGGTGAAAGAAATGGGGATAGAGGCTCATCCAGAAACCATTGTGGAGAAGCTCCAAATTCCCAGGCTGTTCCTCTGAGAATAGAGAATTTGAAACAGAGTCTTGGCAGAGCCTGGTGATTGGGAAAGTACAATCATTCCGACCAGTTACTTGTTCTACTGCTGCTCTCTCTTGGCAGTGCGCTTTCTGACTCAGTGGAGAGGTGATTATACACTGAAAACTTGGCCCTGGTCTACCTCCTCCAAGGACTTCTGGAACGCTGCAGTTAATCAGCAGACTGGCCATCAAGGGTCACTTGACATTTTGAAAATGTGTTTTAGATACCTGGGCAAGCCTGTTGATACATTCTTTCAGGGTCCCCACAGAGTTGTAACAGTCCGTGGCCAACAGGGCATGTCAGGCACTGCCTGAACACATGGAATCGCTTTGTTTGGGAGCCTGAGCCAGAGTGCAGTGAGCGCGTCTCCATCCTGCTGTCTGACTTGGAGGTGGAGGGAACTGGAAACATCAGGGCAGTATGGATTACAAACTTGAAAATCTGACATGCTGGGAGTCTGCATATCAGTAGGAGGAGAACAAAGAGACTCCCTAGTATGGGAAACTGATGTAGGAAACAAAGATTGTGTTTATTCTATTGTACTTGAAAAAATACAAAGAAAGAAAGAAATTCTTTTACTGGGTACATTATTATCATCAGTAATATTCTAATGGTGACTGGGATGTATGGCTTCTCCTTGGGGCCTGAGTTAATACAATTCTTTCCCTTTTCTCCACATACAGATATGTATGTGTACATGATTGCTTTGCAAAATAAAGTTAAAATGGACATAAATCCTGCAGAGAAAGCATCATAACAGGAGTGGGAGATGAGGGAATGAGGACACCTCTTCCAATTTTACCATGTAAATTGTAAGTAGGGGGCTGACTAAATAAATATAAAGCAATGGATGTATATCTCTCCAAGAAGATGAAATATGCCCAATAAACATGTGTGTAAGAAAGTAAACAAATGAACCCAAACTCATTGCCTTTAAGTTAAAACCAATTCATAGCTAATCCTCTTGTGGGTTTTCAGAGGGTGTACATTGTACTGTCAGAGAATGTCTTTCTCCTGTGGAGTAGCTGTTGGATTCAAACTGCCAACTTCTAGATTGGTGTAAATAGTCACGTCTTTTTGAAGAGATCTAGTGGAGCTAATCCTCCTACCTTTCCCTATGTCTTCCTAACAGAGCCATCCTCCTTACCTCCAGTGCTATCACATCACCAATTTGACTCAAAGTAACAACAACAACAACAAAAAACCCACCCCATGACTCTGATTGTCTTCATGATCTGGTGCTGGTGTAGCTGACATAACACATATAAATAGCTTTCACAAATAGAATTTTATTTTCTTGCCTTTGAAGAGGTTAGAATTCAGGGAACCAGTTCTAAAGGAAGGGTTTCCCCCCCTGTTGTTTCTGGAAAAACATCTTTATCTTATTTCAATATCTGGTCCTGTGCTCCTTGGAGAGCTCTATGTATCTTTATATCAATATTCCCCTTAGTCTGGGAGGTTCTCAGCATAAGGACTCCAGGTAAAAAAGGTGCACTCTGTTTTCTTGGTGAACTACGATCTCTTGACCTCATCTTACATATTTAATCTCAAAAAGACATTGGCAAAAGATATAACTTAATCCTGTAGATTGTATACTCTGTCATTAACATAAAACACACATAACATAACATAACATAACATAACATAACATAACATAACATAACATAACATAACAACAACTTTTAACTGTGCCTCATTAAAGTCTTAGAGGTTAAGATTTAAAACACAAAGAATAATTACTTCAGAAGACAAAATGGAGACTAAATTATATAACAAAATAGAAGATAATTACATAATACTATCAATCATGGATTTACCAAGTTGAAATAGAATTTGTGGAGACATAATTTAATCTGTAAGCTGAAAGCCACATTTTTACTAATTCTTCCAAGTTCTAATCTTTTATATCTAAGGCTTACATCGTGTTTAGCACAGAAGGAATGCCAAAAAAAAATAACATCTAACGTGAAACAAATATATCTTTGAATTTTGTGGAGGTATACGTGTTGTCTGGTGCCCTCGTCATTTATGACCCTTAGGCAGTTTTGAGCTTTGCTCTATCCTGTGCCATCCTCACCATTGGTGATATACTTGAGCCCGTTTTTACAGTCAACATGTCAATCCACATCCCTGAGGGTCATCTGTTTTTCTGACCCTTCACCTTTTCAAGAGTGATATAGTTTTCCAAGGACTGACTCCACCTAATAACATACCCAGAGTCTGTGAGGCACAGCTTCTACTATTCCTGCTTCTAAGCTATATCTTGGTTGTACTTCCTCCAAGATAGGCTTGTCTATTTCCTTGTCAGTCTATAGGATATCGAGCATTCTAATCCAGTACCACAATTCAAAGGCATCAATTCTTCTATCATCCTTATTCACTGTCCAACTTTTAGATACATAGAAAGCAATTAAAAATGCCATGGCTTGAATCAGGCACCCTTAGTCTTTAAACTGCCATCCTTGCTCTTTAACACTTGGAGAAGTTCTTGACAATAGATTTTTGTAAAAAATATAACACATCCTTTGCTTTCTTGATTATTGTTCCCTGGGTGTTGATCCTCTGAGGTACACTGGGTTGGCATGAGTCAAAATAGATTTAATGGCAGCTGGTATAGTTTTGGATTTTGCTCTCCTCAGTTCATTCTTCAGAGGGGGACACTTGATCTCTGAATGGTAGGGAGTTAAGAACACAGGAATGCAGTGAGGAACAGCAAGAGTGACTTAGAACTTCAGAAAATGAGCTAGAGCTCAAAGATCTAGACTGTGTTGGTCTCCCTTCATCTTCATCTTTAGTCTCCCAACATTTGTGATGTTGGTCCCTTGCTGGAAGACATATATCTGATTCACGAGTAACATATGCAGGACTCCATGATAGGTGAAGGAGCTGTGGATCCTATTGTTGCAAACGAAGAGAAAGCAGCAATACAGTGACAACACCCAGGAGCTGCAGCAACACTGCATGCCCGTCCACTGACTTCTCAGGAGTAAAAATTCATGGCTGTGACTTCACTTCTACTTTTCAGATCTCAAGCAAAATGTCTCTTGCAGTCTACACTCTCTACTATTCTGGGCTAGGAGATGTAGTCCTGGCCTGTCTAAATTGTCGTTTTAGGTGCCATCGAGTTGTAGACAACTCATAGCGACCTTATGAATGCAAGACCTGAACACTTGTATAACTTTCATCATTTCTTCAAGTTCATAGAGTTTCTGGAGGCAAGCTATTTCAGAAGTGGATGCCACTCCTGCTTCCAAGCTTGTTTTATTCGGGGAGCTCCACCAAACACTGTTCACCATGGGGAACCATAATTGTATTTGATACATCAGTGTCACAGTGTTCAGCATCACAGCGACTACGAGTTACCTCTGTACAGCAAATGGCTAGACCAGTGCTATGCCACTTAGAAGAATGTTTGACCAAAAAACAATTAAAGTCAGGCCTGAGGGCCAGAGACCTGAGGCAAAGCAGGAGGATTGGGGGAGAGCCATGCTTAAAAGGAGTGTGCACTCATGTACAAATTTAGACAATCCAACTAGGAATGAGGTAAATAAGTAAAACATTTACAGGTCTCATAGTCTGGGTTATTTGTAGAATTTGTAGGTGCTGAGGGCGTGATAACAACATACAGAACATTGGATTCTCTCCTCCCTGCTTTGCTCGGTACAATGAGGGTTTTCTGTCCTGTATTCTGAGGGCAGAGGAGGAGATTGCCCATCTTTCTTCTAAGGAGCTGCTAGGGTGCTTAGGAGAAGTTTTAAGGAAATTTTGTCAAAAGTACTCTGTTAAAGCCAAGATTCTGACTGGATTTTTTGGCTGCACATAGTATTTCCAAGTAATATCGCAGTAAACAAAAGTCTGCCCCTCTGATGACTGTGCAGTAGTAGCTCATGTCTGGCTACTGCCATGTCATGCTCTCTGATTGCAGAATCCTGGGCAGACGAAATGAACAAAATCAATGCCATTTTGTTTTAGAGAGACACTCAATGGCCAGAGTCACATGCTGGATTTATTTACCAAAGTAGACTGTGAGGTGTCCTTTTTCAGTAGTGAGGAGTCAAGCAGATGTCACGACTGTGTGAATCCAGCATTTCCCCAACTGTTCAGTGAGATGCTACAGTATATAGGAGGAAAAGGTTTGTGATGAAATGCTTTGGGAAATGCTGGCTTGAGCAAATTAGACCTGTTTACAAAGGAACTTTCAAGAATCTTGACATGTCAGCGTTCACTGTGCAGATGTAATTAAAGGGCAGGATATGTAGTGTTTCCCAGACATGTTTCATGAGGGAATATTTTTCACTCAGAGTGTATTTATTTGACTAGTTGTTTCACAAAACGCCCTTGGGCTAACAGCGAACTTACCTGTCAGGCTGTGGCCTAGGTGATTTTTTTCCAGGTTTCTTTGACTACTGTAATTCAAGGAAAAAATTCTATAATCATACGTCATGACAAGGCCTTCACTTACTCATTATGGGTTTAATTGTGTCCCCCAAATTGCTTGTTGTAAATCTTAATTCTTATTCTATAGCTTCAATTCCACTTGAGAATAGACTTTGCTATTTTAATGAGGCTATATTATCAGTGCAAATTCAAACTAACTCACTGACATCAAGTGGAAGCTGACTCAGCTGACTCTCCAGCTGGTTTCAGAGGCTGTAAAGCACGTGGAAGCAGGCTGTTCATCTTTTTCCTTATTGTGATTGGTAGATTGGAACTCCCAGAGAGGTGTTACCTTTAAGTTAGCAGTGCGAACCCCCATGGACTCCACTAGGAGAGCTAGGAAGCATAGCAATGCAGGATTGTTTGGAGCCAGTGACTCTTGAGATATGAGTATTAGGCAAGAGTGAGAGAAGACAGATGTTATACCACATGCAGGTTACCAGACAACTAAACGAATAGAAGCAGAAAGGTCAAAAGGAACTTCTCTCGGAGCCAACAGAAAGAAAGCCTTCCCCAAGAGCCAGTGCTAAGGTAGACTCATAGCCTCTTAACTGTGAGAAAAATAAATCATGTTGTTAAGAACACTCACTTGTGGTATTTATGTCATAGTAGAGCTCTAGTGGCCCAGTAGTAAGGGATTACACTGCCAACCTAATAGTATGTGGTTAGAATCTACTGGAATCTCCTTCCAGATTATTTTACAGCCTCTGAAAACCCATCAGAAGGTCAGCTGGGAGTTGGTCTGACATGAAGGTATACAACAACAGCTAGAAGAGAGTGAGGCATTATCATAGTAGGAGACGTATTTACTTGAGAGGAGGTACCAATAAACTGGTTAAATGAGTAAGAAGAGATAGAGGGTATGACATTGTCTGCCACTAACAAACTGTATTATCATAAAGAAGACACCTAAGTTATCTCACTCTCAGGAGCTTGACTTGTAAGATGTGGTTAATAATGTTATGTATCTCAAGAGCTGTTGTTGTTGTTGTTGTTATGTGCCATTGAGTTGCCTGCGACTCATAGCGACCCTATGTACAACAGCCCGGAACCCTGCTCTATCCTGCACTAATCTCACTGTCTCTGACATACCTACCCCGACGACCCCAGTCACTGAACCAATCCATCTCATCGAGGGTCTTGCTCTCCTGTGCTCTAAGTAAGTAAAGCATATATGACACTCACAGAAGTTCCTGGCTGGCAGAGATGGTTAAATACTTGACTGTGAGACAAAAGGTTGGCACTATTAACACACCCAGAGGTAGCTCAGGAGGTAGTCCTAGTGGTCTGCTTCTGAAAGCTCAGTGTTGAGACCATATGGATTAGTTGTGTAGATGGGACTGTTATGTGTTACAACTAACTTGATGACACAGCTGTCAAGCAGCAAACAGCATTGCAATGTACCACAATATATCACAATGTACCACAATATAGCTAAAAGTGGAATCCCTGGGGGCATACACAGCTTAAGTGCTTGGTTTTAACTCAAAAGCTGGCAGCTGAATCTACCCAGACCCCCTTGAAAGATAGACCTGATCAATGTACTTCCAAAAAGTAAATGCCAGTGAAAACTCTATGAGCCAGTGAAACGCATGAGATCAGCAGGAGTTGGAATTGACTCAGTGACAACTGCTTATAAGAACACAAATTGTAGGTCTTGAAGTAGGTAATAAAAAGAATGTGAAAATTTTACTTAGACTAGTTTTATCATTACATTGGTGGTTTTTTTATAAAATAATTTTATAAAAGTCCATCAAGATATTGCATAGAAAATACAAACTAAGGTAATATATATATACATTTCATAAAAATAGAATACATCTTGACATTTGCTTCCAGAGTTTGTTACCACCATGTACAGTGTATTGACGTTTAACATTAATGTTAATTTGAACATATGTGGTTTTCCAAGAAAAACAAAGAAATCTATCCCATTGATATTTGACAGGAAGATCTCTTAAAAGATGGAATGTAAATGTTTTGGAGCTAACTGAATGAAGGTTATATGAAAATGTCAGAGGAAAGATACATGCTATGAACAATCATCTGAAGCCAATATAATGTTTTTTCTACTATCATAAATGGTTCAGTTGATTTCACAAAATCACTGTCAGTATCTTTATTATTCAATCAAGGTAAGCACTGTTCAGGATCATAAGAAACCTTCTAGTAGGTGGATTGTGTTGTTGTTGTTGATTGCCTTTGAGTCGAGCATGACTCACAGTGACCCTATGAATAAAAGGCCTGAAGCCTTTCTATAACTATCGACATTTATCAAAGTTCACAGAATTTTCAGAGGCATGTTATTTAGGAACTGGATGGCCTCTCCTGCTTCCAAATCTCTAAGAAAATCTAGGAAAGTGTAAATCATATAGCATTGTCTGCATACACAGAAGAGATAGGTTTCTAAAATGAGTGGTGCTTTCTTCTTTCCTTAAAATGAAAATATGTGTGTAAATACTGTTATACAGTATCAAAGTATACCTTAAAAATAAATCTTTATAAGTTATTTCATATACTTTGATCAAAACAGGTAACAACCAGGTTTACTTATCTAAAAAAAACGTTCAAATGTTCAAAAAGCCACTTGCCTGCAACTTTGCTATTTTTGGAAGTAAAAATGACCTTATAGCTATTTTGAGATTACAAAATATTTCTGATGTGTCCTGTTAGATGCTCAGGACAATCTTTGGTAAAGTAACTGCTCCAGTGTAATAAATAAAGCAAGCAAAAAGGGAGTGTTCTAGACCTTATTAAAAGTCGTGAGCATGGTGGTATACTGGAGATACCTCAGAGTACCAACAAAGACACACAGGACAGAGCAGACATAGCACCATTTACAAGTTGCCAAGATGGCAACCATTCAGGAGACAAGAATCTGGGAGGGGACTTGATTCCCATGATTAATGCAGTGTAAATGTGTGGATTAGGCTGTGAGAGCTTCTTAGTATGGATAGGCAGACACAGCTATATAGACTATGAATGTGGTCTGATATTCAATGGTTCCATTGGCACTGTAGGACAAGGCTCGGACCTTCATGCGGTAGGTCTCTGCTTCTCGTAGTGGCCGTGTTGTGTACACCACTCCTTTTAGGTTTTCATCCCTCAAGGCGAAAGGAACAGTCTGGTCCTCATCCACCATAAGGAAAGTTGTCCTGGGATGCATCACTCCATCCTGCGTGTATGCAACCAGCCGGATTAAATCTTGATTGGCAGCTATTCCAAATGGAAGGGAGACAAGTTTGTATTCCAAGGCATATGGGCTCAAGGCACATTCCAGGTCATTGGGTGGACAGTTCTTGAGGCAGAACCTATGGGCAACAGACACATGAAATGCATGGAGTTATCCTGTGTGGAAGAAGGCGCAGTTTGCTGCAGGTGATCATGCTTTCTGACAACTTTTAGGCATTAAAGATCGGAGACAGTCAGCCTGCAAGAGCATAAGACTCACCCTAATTTCTAAGTCACTAATACAAAACACATGGCAGATGGTGATGAGAGTCAGCTGGTTTAAAAGCAAATATCTATCTCTCAGATCCTTTAAAATCAGAAGCCTTTGAACCATGAAAGTTAAGCATAAATACCAAAAGAGTGTCATTAAAGTGAAACGTCAGGTTTGGACATAAAAAGCATCTGCACAATAACTGGAAACAAGGGCATATTAAACAGAATACAGTCTGTTATTTGAAAAAGTTTTATTTAGAAATAACATTTTTCCTCAGATTATTTGAAAGCTGAAATATGATAGGTTAATTTCTGGCTTATTTATAAAAAATATTAGCAAAAGTTCAATTAAGACTCCTGAGGGGAAAACAATATTCTTTTGTATTTGTGTTCAACAGTGTTTTAGGTTAAAAACACTATATTTTCTTTTGCTAGAACCCACATTGACTACTTATGAATCATCCTGACTTTTAAATTGTCTGCCAGAAATCACTGGTAATAAAGAAGTGAAAAAGCATACAAAGAACCATTTTCTGAAGATATGGATTCTTCAATCATGGTATTTAGAAGTTCTGTAACTCTGTCCTTTATTAACTTTTTCTTCCCCCTTTTCAGGCCCCTCAGACCAACTGCCATTTGGTTTTTGGTGGATCTGGAGCAGGCTGTACTTGGCCATGGCACAGGGGCTCAGTGGGCACCCCCACCCCAGAGAACAGAGGAGGAGAGCGCCAACGAGGAGCTGGGTTCTGAGCCAATCTCTCATGATCAGTGTCTATCCAAGAGGAACAGCATCACTAGCTTTTAAGCACTCTGTTAACTTAGTACCTGACCAAAGAAAGCTATTTTTTCAGGGAGGGAGACAACAGAAGAGCAGTTTATTCAGAACGCAGAGAAGACAGTGTTTCAGACAGCAGGAAATGAAAACAAGATACGTAAGCTTGGGGAGACTTTTGACTCATCCTTGCTCATCTCCATTCTGTAGTGTCGAGGTGAGTCACCACAGTAACAGAGATGATGCTGCTTGAAGTGCTGTATGTGCTGAGAGCCCTTGAAGCTCTTAGGCAAGACAAGGAAACGGCAGCATTTCAACAAAAGGCAAGCCCTGCCACCACATAAAGCTATCTGGTGTCTAGATGTGACATGGAAGATGACGTGATGGGGAGACAACCTCGGAAGAGCCTGAGAATGATGGTGAGGGCTAAAAGAGTTGCTTCTGCATGAGCTCATTTCTTGCTCATTCCATGAAGAAGAGACACTGTTAACTCCATTTCCCTCAAGCCAGCAACTTCGTAGGAGTTGAACATAACTACATACAGGGGTTTCTAGCCAAAGAGACAGAGGAAGAAAGATTTTTCAAAATCCTGTCTGGGAAGACAAGGCAAGGCCTACCCCAACACAGGGTCCCGTTGATAGTTGGGTGGACAGGGCGTGTCAATGCACTGGTAGCTTCCTCTCATGTTGAAGCACATGCGGTTTGGTCCACAGCGCACATTCTGCTCCAGGCACTCATCAATATCTAGAAAGAGCAAAAGGAACACACAGCATCAGCAATGTGGCCAGAGAAGGCCCTCTTACCAGGTGGTGTGAACGATGAACACAAGATTTTACTTTTCACAAGGCAACTTGGTGGCTGGGTTTTTTTAACCACAAAGGGGAAATCATACTACCTAGTGCATGCTTTTTTTCAGATTGCTTTCAGGATAAATTTCTTTAACACATGTGAAAGGATATGGGAAAATAAGGGGCTCTAAAAGTAGAGGGGAAGCTAGAAAGCACTCTCTAGTGTCTCTTGTATTTGGAACAAGAGTCTACTTAAGTTTCACAAAACAAACGATATTCTAAACATACTATAAAGAAGCTGAAAAATTAAAGGACACTTGTAGATGTTTGTGTAGAGTGAAGAATCTCTTTAAAATGCGAATAATTCTCCCTTAGAGTTTTGTTTTATAAGTTCAAATTGTTGGATGGGGATACTGTTCAGAGGGAGATTTTATTGGAAGTGGAAATTAAATGAATGAGGTTTTAATTCAGGGAGACTATGCAGGCTAGTCAGATCTTGTGGGGAAAAAGAAAACAAATAATAAAACAGGTTGAAACTAAGGAGCCCAGAACCACAATCTATATTTGAACAATGGAGCAAGGAGTCTAACTGAAATTGAACTGTGCTGGGTCATTCTCAATTAATATGGTGATTGGATACTCCTTTTAGGATAATAAATAATGATTATTATGGGGGGAAATGAGCAAATTAAATAGTGCTTCATTTATTATTTTCTACAGAAACTTGTAACAAATAGAAAAATATCTAACTCACAAAAAAGTAAGAAATGTCAAGATAGAAAAAAAAGGGCTTTTTTAACTATCTAAAAAGAAAGATTTTTGAAGAATAACTCAACATGGGGTCATATTTGAGCTTGAAAGGATTTTTGAATGATGTGAATTTAAAGAGAGATTATTTTTTGAATATGCATGCACATGTGCATGTGTATGTGAGAGAGAGAGAGAGAGAGAATCAAACATAGAAAATGAAAGATAAAGGGAGAGAGAAAAATAAGGGACAGAGAATAAAGTGAGAGAGAGAACGGGAGAAACAGCAGGAGTTTTGCTGAAGAGGGAGTCCATAGAGTTCAACAAATCTTCAGGGATTCAGAGTCCACACACTCATTTTAGAGCAATGGCTTCACACTGGGGTATACACATGGGGCTTTACAGCAGTGTAAGGGCAGGCAAGCATCTCGCAGATTCAAATCCTTCTTTTGTGACTTCCTGAAAGTTTTCTTACTGAGAACTCGCTGTAGCTTGGAGTTCTGTTCTTCCCTTCCCTTTTAAAAATTTGTTTTCTACTCTCTTTATGATATCTGGGTATTAAAAACTTCAATGAAAGGGAACAACAATGGAAAAACTTCAATAACAGAAAGCTGTATTTCATCACAGCTACAATTCAACAGTCTTAGCTCTCTATTTTATATTTTAAAAGTAAAAACACTTATTATCATTTGAACAGCAGCTTGATCTTAGACTTTTTAATTGTCTGATTTGACAATGAGTACAGACTTGCAGGTTTTATATACATGGTGGCATCCTTCATAAATTAAGAGAGCTCAATATAGTTAAATCTCTAGTTCCAAGATTTTGTACAGAATATATTTAAAGCATCTGTATATCAAGCAAAATGCCAGAAATTGCATTTGCAAATATTTAAAGTGATGTTGAAAAAAAAAATCTTACAGATTGCCTTTTTTTAATTATGAGAGAACTGTAAGGTTTGTGAAATTCTTTTATGTTTATGAACTTTAACAAATGAAAGACTGCTTACTTTAGAGGAAATGTAAGCTGATTGGTTGCACATAGGTACTTGTATTACTCCTTCTTTAGTATTTGACTACATATAGATGCTAATGCAGAGGAAGGAAAAAAATACAGAAAGGGACCCAAAACAATTCTCTGTTGAGGTAGGCCCTCAAGATCAAAAGCATCTGTCTCATGGAAATCAGTTCCCAGATCAAAAGGTCTGTGTTACACTTGCATTTTCTTAGTAACAGGAGACTTTGTCATTGCCTGATAGTATTTATAGAAAGATAAGAAGTCTTCTCATGTGAACATTTACAGGCTCAGAAACCTAATGGGTAGTCACTATGAGTTGGAATCAACTTGATAGCCGAGGCTTTTGGCAGGCCTTAATGATATCCATAGCGAACTTGGGTTGGAAGGAAGTCCTATCATGACCCTTCAATTAACTTAGAACTTGCTATAAAAAAGGAGAGAAAAAAAAATTCCAAGGGACAGTATGTTAATCATGGACAATAAACACTAAATCTTACTTTTAAGTTTCTTATCATTTATTTGTCTCAAATTTTTAGATGATTTTTTAATTTTATTATTTTGTTTGTGTGTGTGTGTACCATCAAATGGGATCTGACTGGTACAGGAGGAGACGGCCCTTCCTTCTCCAGCAGAGCATCTGGTGGATTCGAACCACGTAGCTCTGGGATTACAGTGCAGCTTCTTGCCACTAGGCCACCAGAGCTCCTAGATTTTTTTAACACAAAATTTTATTACAAATCCCTGACTTCATTTGTACCACTAAGGCCAGGTTTTCTTTTTTCTTTTCTTTTTAAATTTGATTCTAAATGTATTCTTTTTTCTTTTTAGAAAATCATAGACGTTATAATTATTTACTTAATCTGCACAAATTAAAAATGCAATGAACTAGAATATCATGAAATAAGTTATTTATTTGACTTTCTGATTATATAGAATACTGCCAGTGGCATAATGCACTTCTATTGCTAGTTTTACATGAGGACTAGTATCCATATGAAACTAAAGCATGTTTTTCTTTCAGCTAGCCTTACTTGTCCTTGTGTACTCATTTCTAATTATGATCCTGTTAGAAGCACGTCATCTCCTTTCACAATAGAAGATTGTCTCTTAATGAAGTGAAAATCTCTGTAGGAAAATGGATGAGAAAACCAATTAGCCTTATCCCCCCCCGTACCCCCCCCCGTACCCCCCTGTCTCATTTAAAAAAAAAAAAGATCCTGGACACTCGTTCTCCAAATTTTGTGTGCGTTCTAAATCATATAATGAACTCTGCAAAGCCATGGAGGTCAGTGAGCTGCAAAGGTCACAATAATAGTGCCAGGGAGACCAGAAATTGGGCACACATGTCACTATGTATCATTAAGCAGCTACCTTATCACAGCATTTCATAGCCTGAATAAAGAGCCATAAAGTGATTGTAGTTGTATTTACAACCACGCATGAGTTCCAGAGGAGAGCTCTGATAAGAATTTGGACTGCTGGCAGGTGGCCATCCTTTGTTCTGCATTTGTGACTATCTCCTCAGGGTTAACATGCATTCACTGTGCTCACTCTAAGTTATTCACTCCACACACTGGTCTTAGTGAAAAGAAGCCAGGAGAAAAAGGAGAAACCATACTGTCTCTTTTAAGGGAGAATATGATGATAAATGGTTTTCATTCAGTATAAGAAATTATCACATTAGAAATTACATTTTAGAACATAAATATTATTTATTGCAACAACAAAAGAATCCCAAGAAAAGCTGCAGCCCTTTCATGTTGGTAGTTTTAGAACATTTGAATTCATTTAACCAAGTGCTCTCTGGGTGCTTATTTCAAAATAGAGTAAGCATCTAGATAAATCAACCTTACAGAAATTATGCAATAAATCAGACTAATGTTAAACATTATGGGTTATCTTTTAAAAACATGGAAACAGAAAGAGCGCTGTTCTATTGTGAACTTGTCATCAGTATCACAAAACAAGATGTGTTTCAATTGTTGCACAGAAAATAATTTTGCTCTGTAAACATTCATCCAAATCATGATAAAAATTTGAAAAGAATGGATTTATTGGCACACTCATTTCCAATGTAGTGCCTATGCAATCATTTTTGGAATTAGACAAATTGTGCTTAAATTTAGCCTAAGGCTCTTTAATTTCTCTCACCACTTTTTAGGCACATCATAATTGGCCACATTTTTTCTTCCTGTGGTTCTTTTTGTAGTCCTGTGACTGTCACTTTTGACAGAGTCACTTTTGTTGTTCAATGTCAAATTAATTTTAATTCCTCTTTTATAACTGTTAAGATTTCTATCATTAATGTATTAAAGTTTTTTTAAAAAGTAGGTGAATGATAAGCAGGCTTTTGTTACTGATAAATGCCTCAAACACTTTCTAAAGCTATAAAAAAAAACAACCTCCAAGTTATTCTTTTAGAGTAAAGGCTTTTTTATAGGGCATAATTGTTTTCTTTCATGTCTATTTAAAACCACAAAAATATGTAACTCATTTAAATTGCAAACATTTCCAATAACACCTGTTTTTTATTTGTTCACATTATTTTCCACTTTGAAGCACAAATGAAAACTGAACAACGTTTTGAACTGAATGAGTGACAAGAGCAATTTAAAAACACACTGGCATAATTAAAAAAAGAAAAGCTCTCAAATGACCACTCAACACAGTTTAACCATTTTACATCTGACTAAGATTTCTGAAGCCTGATCTGAGTTACTCCAAATGCGTTAGTCTCCAGCCTGATGCTGCTTGCCTGTTCCACCTGCAGGGAGTGCAATTTCAGCATCAGGCCATCTCTACATTGGGATTCTGAAGTTGAAGAGGTGGGGAAAGTTATGCAAGGTCATTGCTCTCAGCCAACTCTGCTGCCGCTGTTCAGTAATGTTGTTCTCAGAGTATAGCAGAGACACAAAGACCTCATCCAGGTATTCTGACACACAGGGTTAGGCCCCTTCTCTTACCTTGATTGCTCTAGAACATTGAGGTTGTGCAACGCTTTTGGGAATTTGTTTAATTATTTGTAGAAAAGGACACAAAGTTTGTCCTAAACATACTTTATTGCTGGTTAAAATACTATTATTAAAATTTGAAATATATAAAAGTATACTTTGGGCTTGTGGTCAGAAGAGACCAGTCCCTGGAGAAGGACATCATGCCTGGAAGGGTGGACGGACAGCGCAGGAAAGGGAGACTCAGGATGAGATGGATTTATACAGTGACTGGGTCGATGGGGTTGATATGTCAGAATTAGTGAGACTTGGCTCAGGACAGGGCAGGGCTCAGAGCTGCTGTACATACGGTCACTATGAGTCACAGGTGACTCGGTGGTGCATAACAACAACAACAACAACAAACAACAACAACATGATATATTTGTTCCAGTAAAGCTCTACTCAAGGAATTGACATATTGCCTTGGGGAAAATCTGAGGCAAAAGAGCTCGTTAATGTGTTGTTAAGCAAAGCTGTTATTTTGAGAAGGAGGGTCTGGCTCAAGTCATGGTATTTTCAATTATATGAGAGCTAGATAATGAGTAAAGAAAATGCTGAAGTGGAATTGATGCCTTTAAATTATGGTGTGGGAAAAGGAGTAAAAAAAATGAACTGGGTAGTGGTCTAGGTGTGGGGCTGCTAACTGAAAGGTTAATAGTTTGAACCCATCATTTGCTTCTTGGTAGAAAGATGAGATAATCTTCTCCCATTAATATTTAGAGCCTTTAGACTCTCAGTAGAGTGGTCATGAGTCAGAAACAGCTTGCTTGTCCTGAGATTGGTTTTGGTTTCTGGCCAGAAGAAGGAAGAGTCAGAATGCCCCTTAGAATGAAGGGTGGTAAGACTTTATCTCATGCACGTTAGAAATGTTATCAGGAGGGATTGGTCCTGGGATAAAGAGGTCACGCTTGGAAAAAGGGGCAAGTTAGTAAAAGGTGGTGGAAAACCATCAAACAGCATGGACTGACAATGGTCTCAAGTCCAGAAATGATTATTGAGGCTCACCAACAATGGGCGGAGTTTCATGATATATGATTGCTGTGAGCCAGAATTGACTTGATGGTACCTAACACCACCACCACAACCAAATATTATGCACAGTGGATGTTCTGAGTAAATGTTTCATGATTGACAGATAAAAACAAAATGTCTTATTGAGTTCGTTTTCCTTTTCCAGGTCATATGGCCCAATGGAGTGCTTGGGATGAAAGAGGACCTGGGTGGGAATGGGAAGGAGATTCACGGTAACTCGGTAGAAGGAATTTTTCTCGTATTATCTCCAGAAACACATCCTTTCCATGAGATATTTTTCAAACCTTAGCATCTTTTTCAAATCTTTACAAGTCTTGTCTGACTGTCACACAGACAGGAAGGTCAGTCTATATTTGACTGTGACTACAAAACACTTTGTTGTTGCTGTTGTTGTTGTGTGCTATTGAGTCAGACCTGACCCATAGCTGGCCCTGTAGTGGGTTTTCAGAGACAGTAAATAGGTTGGATGGAGACTGCCCATCCTTCTTCAGACCACCTACCTGGTAGATTCAAACCGTGGGTCTTTGGGATTGCAGTGCAGCCTCTTACCACTAGGCGAACACTTAGTTGATGATTTTATTACTATAATTAAAAAAAATTGTTTTGTGTGTGCTTGAGAGAAACGAATAGAATTCAGAGGATTATCAAGATTTACAGAATACTCCTAGATATTATTCACAAAACTGAAGGAGTTTCCGGTTGTTGTTGAATTGATTGAGACTCTTGGGTATCTTATTTATACGTGCTTCCTAGGGGTTCCAATGGCTAGTTTTTCCTAAAATTTTTATGTCTTTTTAACCAAAGGATCCCTGGTGGTGAGTTATATGTCAGGCTGCCTAATTGAAAGGCTGCCAGGTCAAGTCCACCAGGCATTCCATAGAAGAAAGATATTCATTCTCCTCCTGTAAAGATTTTTTTTTAATTTTAATGGAGATTTTATTGTAAGTTTATAAAGAACTTGGATTTCCATTCATTCATTGTTGCACATTTTCCTCCCTGGCCCCCTAACCCCCATTTGCTTTTTATTTAGAAAAAAAAGTTCTTTCATTGTTATACAGTCCCTCCCACAGACCAATTTACTATGTAGCTCTTATTCTGGGCTCTTGTCACACCAATAATACCTAATCATATATTCCTTTTATACAGTTCTCGCCTTTTTCTGTTTCAATGCCATGTACATTATTTCCTCCAGTAAAGATTTAAAACCTCAGAAGCCTGATGAAAGATCAGTATCAGCTGGAATTGACTCAGTGGCAGTAGATTTAATCCAGACACACTAGTCTAAATACACATTGTACTAGAATTGCTGTTAGACGTCATTGGATCATGTGTGACTCCTAGTGACCCTCTGAACAGCAGATAGAAACCTTGCTCTATTCGGCAACACCTTCACAGCTGCCACCATGCTCATTCCATTGCTGCAGTCTCTTGTACTAAACTAAACATGACCAACATACAATGCTTTTTTTTGCATTTTTGCATAGAGTGAACTACTGATGCTACTTTTCCTCATCATCAATATACTTTGTGCACAGTTTAATTATGGTATCGATTATTTTTCAATTTAATTATTTCTTAAAGTCTCTAGACTGTAAGATCTAAAAAGGGAGGGATTGTTTCATACTAGTCTGTACAGACCTTTTGTGTCCTACAATAGTAGCACAAAGTAGTGCTCACACCCTGTTTATTATGGCTTTGTCTGCAATAGCTAAGAGTTGGAAACAACTCAAGTGCCCATCAACAAACAAATGGATAGAGAAGCTGTGGTATATTCACACAATGGAAACTATGCTGCATTGAAAAATAAGGAACTCATGAAATAATATACAAAATTACTCTGGAGGGCATTATGCTGAGTGAAATATCTCAGTTACAAAAGGACAAATACTGAATGGGGCCACTGTTATAAAACAGGACTGACATCGGGGCTGGGGGGAGGCTGAGAAAGAGGGGATAAATAATGTATACTGCATTGAGACAGATGAGGAAGAGAACTGTTTAAAAGAAATATAGGATTAGGTATTATTGTTATGACAGGAGTCCAGAATGAAGGCTGAACAGTGGTGTGGACTTGGGGGGAGGGATTTTACAACAAGAAAGAATTTTACTTTTGAAAGGGAAGAGCAAATTGGAGGGGGCAGGGAGAAAAGTACAACAATGAATGAATGGAAACCCTAAGTGTCTGTAACTTTCATTAAAATTAATGAAAAAATTTCTAAATATAAAAAAAAATCATTCATAGTATCAAAGAATAAATTAATTATTCACTTAATTTGCCTTTGACAACTCTAAAAGCTATCTAACAAGAGTGCAATGAAGCCTAGTGCCAAAATAGATTTACTGTGAACACTCCTCATTTCCCCTCCCATCTAAGGCTAACTGTGGGAGGAGGGAATCGTTTAGAGAGGTTCACTCTTAGTGTGGAGCGGTTAAAATGCTCCGGTGCTAACCGAAAGTGTGATGGTTCCAACCCCGCCAGCTGCTCCACATGAGAATGACGAGGCCGTCTGCTGCCACAAAGGTTACAGTCCTAGAAACTCTGAGGGCCAGTTTTCCTCCATCCTACAGGCTCACCTGAGTCAGCACTGACTTGAGAGTGGCTGGCTTTCTTCCCATTAAGTCTTAAACAATCTTTTATGGACTGATTTGACAATTTTAACTCTTTCTAGAAAGAACGTACCAAAAGAAGTTTCTCATCTCCCCTCTTTGCTTAATTCCTTTCTTTTGCTCATCTGTTTGTTGGAGAAAGTGTATCTTAGCATACTCCTTAGAGGTATGGAGAGTGATACTTCATTTTATATACATTGGGCATGTTTTGGCTTTAACTTTGGGTGTGTTGTCAGAGGGGGCCAGTCCTTGGAAGAGCATTTTAACATGCTATCAAGGACTTCGTTAAAATGCTGAGGAACAAAAATATTTGAAGATTAAGGTGTGCCTGATATAAGCCATGGCATTTTAAATTGCTTCCTATGTATCTAAAAATACTGGGCAATGAATAAAGAAGACTGAAGAAGACTCAAGCCCTGTTGATGCAGAGTGTTGACTACTGCAGGCACTGTCAGAAAAACAAACACGTATATGTTGGGGAAAGTACAACCAGGATGCTCCTTAGAGGAAAAGTGGTGAAACTTCATCTTAAATACTTTGGACATGTTGTCAGGAGGGGCCAATCTTTGGGGGGAAAAAAAAAATCAAGCAACGAAAGGAGTGTCATTGAAAGATGTGACAATCCTCAAGGAAATAGACTGACACAGGGACTGTAACAATAGACTTGAGCATGGTAGAGATTGTGAAGATGGGATACGGTTTTGATCTGTTGTTCACAGGATTGTTATGAGTCATAGTCAACTTAATAGCACATAACCACCACCACCAACATAACAACAACCTATAAAAGCAATGTTTAATGACAAGCTTGTCCAATGGGAATGGGACAAAAGGGACAACAATCAGGAGAGTAATTATTCAAAAGTGCATCCATTTCCTTTTTCTCTTGTGCTGTATTGGTTTTAAGTTGCAGTGTAAGCATCCCAGCAGTCCCTCACCTTGACATGTCTTTCCATTCAACATGAGTTGATAACCAGGAGGACAGATACACTGATAACTTCCAAAGGTGTTTCTGCATTCATGCTGGCAGGTATCTCTAGTTTCACATTCATCAATGTCTGTTCAGAAACAAAACAGCATGTATAAGCATGCAAAACAAAAACAGAAATAAGGTAGAGGCAGCCATAAACATGTCATTGATATCCTCATGAAAAATTTCTTGGTCGTTTCACATTCATGTGTTTAAAAATGTTCTACACTGTTTCAGGATCTGTTTTTAATAAAATTTGATATAAACGACATTAAATTAGAAAATGTGAACATTTCTTCTGCGTGTAAGCATATATGAGCTGAATCCCTGAACTAGGCAATTTTTATATTAGTTAAACAAGGCAAGACTGAAATGACAGAGAAAATAGATTTGTACAAGACCTTATCTCACCATAGCACTAATCTCTCCATGACAGGACTTGCTTAAAAGAGAAAGTTTCAGTTAAGGTTAATTGGAAAGTAGATTTTAGTTTGTAATTGGTTTAAATATTAGCACCCATGTTCTCTCTCCCTGCCTTCCCCACATAGTTTTCACACACACAGCTATCAACAAATACCACAAATCTTACTGTTATAAGAATAGCCAGTGAAACTTCTCAGACAAATATAGAGTTGCTGCTATGTACCACTGAGTCAGAACTGACCCATAGCTGACCCTCCAGCACGTTTTTCAGAGGCAGTTTAATCACACAGGAGGAACTTGCCCATGCTTCTCCAACGAGCCCCCTGGTGGATTTGAACCATGTGCCTTTGGTATTGCAACATAGTTTCTCACCACTAAGCCACCAGAGCTCCCTAAATATAGAGTTTATTGTTGTTGTTTACCATAGAGTTGGAATTGACCAATAGCTGACCATCTGAAAGGTTTTCAGAACTCCCCAAATAAAGAGTAGTAATGAAAATTATACAAACTGACATTTAATATAAGTTGATAGCCAAGTGGGAGATGCATTGATAGTTTCCCAAAGATGCTTTTACATTTTTCTAGCAGGTATGAATTTTTTCATAATCATCAATATATCATGTAGGAAAAATGTTAAAAA